>NW_026931514.1:27500-48241 GCF_032062105.1 Saccostrea cuccullata
AAAAGTCTTGATTTATACGTACGCACTTACAAAATTACATACTGGTAAAATGTTATCACCTTTCATGTAATTTTATTAATAATGAAAAAATATTTGGCGAAACTGTTTCCTCCAATTTAAATGAAATCAATCATGAATGAGAGTAAATACATGCTTAGTAGCACTGTGCCACGTGATATATCATGGAATGATTCCTGATCCAATTATTTATAGGGAAGTAATATACGTCGCTTTGTAATTAAAAAAAAGTCCAATGTTTAAAACCTGCAATTACGAAATCAAACATCGAACAGAACAAATTTACATAAAAATCAATTACTTTGTGACGACGATATCAACCATGATGCGAAATTCTCCCCTCAGTCTCGTGCATCTTTGTCGATTATTCGAAGTTGAGCAATTAGATTCCATTTTCTTCCATAATTCTTGAACTTTTGCTACCTTTTCTTGCAATTGTAACAGTTGGGCTTTATAACTTTTCTTGAACTTCTGTATTTCCGTTTCCGATTTGTTCATCTAAAATCAAAAATACAATTTTATGTCGTAAATATTCGGATTAAATATATACCTGAGAAAGAAATTCATTTAAAAAATGGCACCCAAAATTTATAACAACCTTCGTTATTTGTGAAAAACTATAATTATCACCACCATATCTGATTTAAATCTCAAGCTGTGTCATTATGCTAGAGCTTGTACTTACGAACACGTTCTAAAGGAGCTACTGACAAGTAAGTCGGTGATACAAAGGCAACTACAATCTCATTAAAAGCTACAAAGAGCACACAGCGAAACTGACTGGTCAAGAAAAAATGTTTTCCCTTCATGGTATCTGATTCAATTCTTGGGGATTTTTTTAGGATTCTCCTTAATTATCCTCGTATTGTCAGATTTTAAAATGTCGTATTTTGCTCTCCTAGCAAGTAGTAATCTTTACAAAGCTTACTGACGCTATTTCAACATGCATATGTTTTCAAATAAAACTGACACCTACTTTAACTTGATAATGTTGTGCAAGGTATTGCCGTTCTGCCTCCAGTCGAATGTTATAGATATTCCTTATGATATTTGTTGTCTGTATGATCTGTGCGTCCCAATACTGTTGAATTCTTGTTTTGTCAAACACCCACTCGCATACATCCTCATTCCAATAGTCTGAAATAGATCATCACAAAGTAATTTATTTTCATGTGACAGGGAATTCGTACTGATGAATATTGTTTTGATTAATTTTTAAGACTCAAAAATTTGGTTTAGTTTCTGTGCAGAAGCACACTTATAAACGGTATTAAAATTATACAGAGATGAAAATAATACATGCCTCGTTGAATGTTGTTTTGAAGAAAGATAGTTCTGCACTGCACATGGAGAGTCGATTGTGAGTATTCTTCAAAATCCAGTCTTTCGTATTTGCAAATGTTACATTCCACTGTAAAAGGTGATCATTTAATTGTACAATTGTATTACTATTAGTATATGTTAGTTTTAAGAATACAAATTCAAATTACAATGAATACAATGTGAATGAATATATTCAATTTAAGCAGAAACCTCTTTCATTTGGCTAACTGTGGAAGATAATTTTTCATTACTCTCTGACAGGATGGCTACCTTCTCTTCTAATGACTTTATTCTGCTATTTTTATTTTCCAATGCACTTTTATATCTGTAAAGCAGATGTCATTTTTCGTATAGTTTCTATAGTATTTGCAATAGTTAAAAATAAAGAAAAAGTGCTGAATATCAACCCCGTTCATAAAACTGTGACCGGGTAAACGTTGGATTTTCTTTTCTAAAACTTATTTTGTGCTTCACGTTTAACTCAAAATAATGTTTTCTTTTAAGTGTTAAAAACATACCTGATTTCATTCTTCTCAAGTTCTTCGATTCGTTCCCGCTCTTTGCTGCAAACTATTGAGACATCCGTGAATTTGTCTTTCGTTTCATCCGAATGCATCTGATATTGAAATCTGACTCTCTCTTCTATACTGATTTCTTGTTTTGTAAATTGATCAACCGTTGTTTTCAACGATAGAATCCTTTCATGGAGTTCCTGGATCGGGTGATAATACGATACATTTCGTATCAGAACCTCAAGGTCCTCTCGTAACTGATAGATATCTTCTAGTTCTAGGATGTCGCCTTCTTCAGTCGTTGACGTACCGCTCAAAATCAACAAAAGTGAGCGAACATTGAAATCTATGTCCGCATAAATGTGTGACTGTGGCACACAGGGTGTGGGACAGCTTTCCATTTTGAAGTCAGTTCGAAAGTACGGATAGAACTCGCAGAATTGCCTTTATATAATATAAGCTTTAAACTGCACTGAGCACAATTTCTGAGAAAGCATGTTTCTTGGAATCTAGGTATTTATATGAAAATAAGTTTACACACTCAACGACGAAAACTATCAAGCATGTGTATGCAAATCTAAACAAATCAAGACTATGCCCGATTGGTTCTCAAAGAATATAAGAATTTGCAGGTGCATTTGTCGTCAGCGGAACTAATTTTTTATTATTCCTATTTTAAGTCTTACACAGTCCTACTTTTTAGTAAGTAAAGATAATGTGATTATAATATCTTCAATTGTAAATTGAATTTCGTATACGCTCATAAAACCTTGCCTTTCTAGGGTGTAATTCATGCATTTTAAACAGTTATATTTTTTAACGAGAAAAGGCATCATATTATAAGAAAAAGAATCTATCAAGGTGGATTGTGCAGTTTTAGAATGCATGTATGCATTAACATGTTTTAATATTGATACAGTACTTATCCCTTTTCGAATTTGCTACTGTTCTCATTTAATCGAGTACGTCATAGTATTCAGCCTTAAAACTAATTCTTCTTATTCTATTAAATTCGAAAGCTCTTTCAAGAAACTGTAGATATATGTGGGTATGTCCTTGCCAAATTGAAATTTGTATATAACCTCCATGCAGTATGAATTATTTGCATTTATATATATCACACTATCAAATCATATTAGATAGGGAGATAAACTACCTTCTATGAATGATAAATTGCCATGGCATAACAAACAATATTCAAATTACAAGACATTACTGTCAAATCAAAAATCAGAGCGGGGTATGATACATTCTATCAATGAAATATGGAAATAAAAAAAATAGTATTCAAGTTACAAGACACAACTATCAAATCACAAAATGACATCCATGAACCTAACACATCAGATATGGATGTCATGGAGGAGCGAGCATCCATTGCTTTCTGATCACACCCGCTGTATCACATTTGAGAATACAGTTGGTAAAAAAAACAATTATTCTGAATAATTGCAGTCAGAATTTGACCTTATACGAGATTGGAGGAGCGAGCATCCATTGCCTCCTGATCACACCCGCTGTATGCACATTTGAGAATACAGTTGGTAAAAAAACAATTATTTAATTTTGAATATTTGCAGGCAGAATTTGACCTTATACGAGATTGTGTTTGATGACAATGACATTGCTCAGCCTACATTGAAAAATTAATAATGGTTAAAGATACCTAATTGTATGTAGTTTAAAATAGGTAGATTTTATAAAACATGTGAACTTAGTGATTGGAAAGAATTAAATTTTTGTTAAGAATTGCAAAATGACAACTTTATTTTAATGGGCACATTTTTTTGTTAAATCTTTGAACGTTGTCCATGGAATTAAAAGTACTCTTTTCGGGCTGATTAATTTGTTTGAAAAGGTGAATTGAGAGTACGGAATCCAGATGGTGCAAAGTAAAAAAAATATTTTATCTGCAGCTATATTCTGTATACTAAGGAATCATTTTGTATTTGTTGGGGTCAATGTTCGTTGGTAAACAAAAGTTGACCTATTCAAAGGGGCGTAATTTCGTGGGTTACTCGTAAATGTGATGTTTCAATGAATCAATACGTTACACAAAATAAACGTTCATGGGGATGTTAATTCATGGGTAAGGGTGACCAATGAAATCCACAAAGATTGGTCCCCTAAGTATAATGATGATTCTACCGTACAGGGAAATTTATGCCCTCGTTTCAATTTCGCCTATTTCGCACTTATTTGGCGAACTTAAAACCGAGCGAATGGTCGCCCGCGTGGCATAATAATTAGAGCGTCTGCTCTAGAGTCGCACAGTAAAGACTGGTTCGAATCCCACTGTATTAGGAGGAGACCGGTCCTTATGATGAGACTGTATAAACAAAGTTTCCGTGTCGCAGTAGGTGTCGGCACGTAAAAGATCCATCCCTGCTCAATAGCCCTGAGTGAGGAGTATAGGAGTATAGGACAAAATTTGCAGCTTTCCATCGGCAAGTGGTGGCATCTCCATAAGAGTTAAAAATTTTCTAGAGGGACATTAAGCTTAAATCAATCAATCCTCTGTTTAAAGTGAAGGATATGGAGATAACGTACAGTATTCAATATCAAAGTCCGTAAAACAATACAATATAGGAGCAGAGTAAACACGGACAAAGGGTTCAAGAAATTTATTATAAAATCGCGTTAAGAACTGTTTCACTTCAAAACCTCATCACAAGCATGGATAAACAACTCAATTATAATATACATAAATATTCTACACAGTCCATTTAATACATTTCCTGGGTTTTCTTTTTATTTTCTTTATGATAGATGTGTTTAATTAATGCTAAAATACAATTCTTTGGATATGATGTAAAATTGTATATGACTAACAAAGAAGTACATTGTAAGATATACTTTGTAGATATGATGTTCTTTTAGAGAAAGCTATATTTATTAATTGGGGAGTATTATGTTGCTCTTGAATCCATAGTAACATCGTATTTCGAAGGGAAAAAACGGCAAAACAGCATATTGTTTTTCTGCGAATCTTAACCATATGCACATAAAATTTATTTTTTAATAAAATTGTCCTTTCCTGAAATTCGATATTATTCTACACCGAAAGAACATATTTTAATCATCCTACAGATGGCACCATTATAATGGAAAACGAATTTTAAATATCAAATGGTTTTTCGACGAAAAAGAGCGAAAGGGTAACATGCTTTTTTGAACGTTCATTTCAGCAAATGCATATTTCAGCATTTTAAATCTATTTTTAGATAATCTTGTCTATAAACCGGAAATTCGACACTTCCCCTCGCCGAAATCAATTATTTTAATAGTCATTGTCACGTTAACGTTATTATTATTGAGACATTTTTATCAAATTTCTTTAGTCATCGTATTTCAAAGAAGTAGTTCTTCTTTTTGAACATGCAAATTTTAGCAATATAAAGATCTCTTGTGATAATCCTCATAATTTTTTATTTGACTGATTAACTTTGTTTGACTTGAAGATCACATTGTAAAATAACTATGCACTTTCGTTCTAAATTAAACCTTCCCTTGACCTCCTTAGAGATTAACAACTAACGCATATTGGTCATTACTCATGCATGCTCCACAATTCTTATCGTATTAAATTGTTTACTAACCTTGTCTTACCTTGTTTATCTGACATTATTTTTTAATTGAACAATTATCTCCTTTATGTGGAGCATGACATTGCATACTAAATTTAAATTCAATGAAAATCTTCATAGAGCGGTGTTCCTCGTGTTATTTCCCTATTAACAGGGTACACATATCTTGTGTAGAGTTGAGCATAGATAACTCACTCACTTATACCAGACTTTAAAGATTCTGACACAAACTTTTCTTGATGCAAAATCCTTTTAGGAAGATGTTCGAATGGTTGAATTTTATTGCCGTAAAAATTATTATAATATCAATCGTTGACACTCGGGGACCTGTTAATTTAGTGGCTAACTTGACCATACTTTGGATAAAAATTATATATGAGCCCCAATTTGTCCAACATTGTCTTTTGGATGTATTTTAAAAGTTTAAATTAAAATACACATTCTGTGCAAATGAGATCAATAGACAAGTTCCATTTTGATGTAAACAATGTCGTTAAAAACTCGTATGCATATGAATAACTGTTACAATAGAAATGTGACAAAACTGTTGACCCCCACCTCAAAAACTGGTGTCGTTCGGCGTTATCTAATACTTCCATGTTATTTAATATATCAACACCTGCTCTTAAGTCATTGTTTAATACCTGAAGAACATATTAAAGTTAATGAATATTGTGATTTTATTTTGTGCAAAACACCGGGACACAACTCTCATAGCTAAGTGCACTCATACTTTTCAGATTTTTCTTTCAATCTTAACTGAATTTACTAATTACACTTATTATAATTAACTTAACTTTACTTTACTTAACTAATTTAGGCTTTCAACTTTGTCGAAAAGACCTATTGTTTTCGTCTTGTTTATTATTATTATTATTATTATTATTATTATACTGAACACTACTATCGTTCAGCATTTTTGGAGTACCTTTGAGAATAGGTATATTATTTTGTAACCACTAAATAGCAAATTAAAATCTCTCAGTGCGTGAAACAAGAACAACTTCCGGAATAGTCACTTCCGGTTTCTACTAAAGGAAAACTGAAAATTCTAAAGAAGCCGAAAACATTTTTAATTTTAGTGTCTAGACTCCCAAATTTGAGATATGAATTCTAGAGACATAATCCAATAAAAAAGTACGCGTATGTAATTTTTGAACACAAATACTTTTCGAGATATAAGACTTCAAACATTGAAGAAGGGGGGATGGAATTTTTGAAAGTCACAATTACGCTACAAAAATTATTTTGAGCATAGAAATATGTTAGAACTCATTAGTAGAACATATATTGTAAGTTTCATATCAATCCGAAAAGAACTTCCGGTTTTATGGGTCTTGAAAGTTTTATTTTAAATTGAAATTAATCGTGGCGCATTTTCTACTTAAAGTATTCAGTATTTTCCTGTTATATTTTGTATGCAGAATGACTTTGATACACTTGTAATATCATCAAATTATGAAATTGAAATGTTTGAAAATAGGGGATTTTTAGGGGCCAACATTGCAAACAGACCTTTGCCTATAACTTTTTTTATTTCTCAATGAATTTTCAAATGGTTTTCAGATTTGACTTAAGCATACAAAGGACAGTCTAAAAAATATGGTCCGTGGGTCACTTTTTGACCCCTTATAGGAGTTTTAGACTCCTGAAAAATTGCATTTATAAGTCTTTTAGAAAATATTTGTGAAGAGTTATCTCCCTTTGGCAATCTGTTTGAAGTGTAATATGCTTTCAATGTTTCAATTTTGATATGTATATGAAGAGTACTTCCGGTTTTATAATATCCTTAAAATTCCCTATGGAGATTTCTACGTTAAATTTGAAATCACGTTTCTTTTTTTTATTTCAAAAGTACAGCATGCAATTCTTGTGATATTTCACATGAATAATAATTTTTGCACTATCTTTAAGGGGTTTAGTCATGAAAACAAAGTTCCCAAAAATAAAAGGGATTTTAGGGGCCAGAATAGAAAAACAGTTTTTTGACTGTAACTTTTTTATTTCGCCCCATATTTTCAAATTTATTTCGGTTTTGAGTTAAGCAAAAGAAGGGCATTTAAAAAATTTTGGTCCGTGGGGTAACTTTTTGATACCTTATAGGACTTTTAGAGATCTGAAATATTGTATTTTTCAGTAGTATCAAAAATAATTGTGCAACAG
Source organism: Saccostrea cuccullata (assembly GCF_032062105.1). Classification (NCBI taxonomy): domain Eukaryota; kingdom Metazoa; phylum Mollusca; class Bivalvia; order Ostreida; family Ostreidae; genus Saccostrea; species Saccostrea cuccullata. The sequence continues at coordinate 35,104 of NW_026931514.1, forward strand.
TTATCTCCCGTTGTCCACCTTTCTGGAACCTAATATTTCCTCTATGTTTCAATTTTGGTATGTTTATGAAGAGTACTTCCGGTTTTATGAGTCCCTTAAAATTGTCTATGGAGATTTCTATGTTAAATATGAAATCATACAATGTCCCATATCTCAAAAAGGAAGTAAGCAATTCTCGTGATATTTCACATGAATAATGACTCAATCATTGTCTACAGTTTGTAAGTTCATGGAAATAAAATCCCTTAAATGGAAGGGACTTTATGGGTAAGTACAGAAAACAGCTTTTTCTCTATAACTTTTTTATTTCTCAACCAATTTTCAAACTAATTATGGTTTTGCATTAAGCATAAGGAGTACAGTTAAAAAATTACAGGCCGTGGGGTCACTTTTGGACTCCTTATAGGAGTTTAGTTGGATTGAAAATTAGTACATTTTCGTATGTTTTTAATATTTATGAAAGAGTTATTTCTCTTTGAGTAGACACTGGTGGACAAAGAGAATCGTTATGTTTTCATTTCAGAATTGATCTCAAAAGAACTTTGTGCGATATTGTATTATTTGATATTTATTTTTACTGTGTAATATAAGACTCTTCTTTTTAAGGGGTCGAAAAGCCCTCCGTTTTTGTTGAACGACAAAAATAAGGTCTAGTTTAGTTTGTTATGTTATTGTTTGTATGTGGTACACACTTGTACATTGTGCGCGCGCGCGCGCGTGGGGGGGAGGGGGGGGGCTATGAATGCGTGAAACATTTTAGTTTATTTTTCCGCTCATTGGAGAGGTCTGAGTGAAGAAGGTCCGTCCCTGCTCTTTTGACATTAGCTAAAGACCTGGAGGAAAGATATTTTAAAGTGCGCATAGGATCTACTTTTTCCAGCACTTTTGAACAGGAAATGGGAGTTCCACCAAGGGGGTATTTTATCGGTTACATTATTCAGTATTAAAATTAATAGTTTAGCCGAAATATTAGAAAATGGTATGCATGGAAGTTTATACTTGATGATTTTGTTCTTTGTTATAAATTTAAAAGCATGAGTACTTTTGAGCAACAATTACAAAAAAGTTTAAACTAAAATCAAAATTGGGCTAATATGAATGGTTTTACATTCTCCAAAAGTAAAACTGCTTGTGTACATTTTTGCAACAAACGGAAAGCCCATGATGACCCGCATTTACAGTTATATGGAAACTCCATTAAAGTTGTTAAAAAAATCAAATTTTTAGGTGTTATCTTCGACAGTAAACTTTCTTTTGTATCACATATTAAAATGTTAAAAGAAAAATGTATGAAAGCACTAGATATAATTAAAGTAATTGCAAATTCAAAATGGGTGGCAGATAAAAATACTCTTCTCAAACTCTGTCGCTCTCTTGTACGATCTAAATTGGACTAAGGCTGTATTGTGTATGGATCAGCAAGGACTTCTTATGTAAAAACACTTGATGCGATCCACCACCAATGCAAGGCCTTCGATTGTGTTTAGGAGCCTTTCGTACTTCTCCTATAGACAGATTTCAAGTCGAAGCAAATGAGTCACCTCTTGACTTAAGAAGAATTAAACTTACCTTACAATATATTCTGAAATTTTAAAGCAAATACCAAAAATCCTGCATATGATTGTGTTTTTCATCCGCAGTATGAAGATTTGTATGATTAGAGTAAATCATGCGTAAAACCTTCAGGACTTAGATCTAAAAAACACATAAGAGATTCTGAAATACCTTTGGATATAATTAAAACTAAAAAATATTCTGAAATACCACCATGGAAATAAATAAAACTAAGTGTAGATACATCTTTAACAACCAAATATAAGAAATCGGAGACAAATCCTCTTGTTTTTAAACAGAAATTGATTGAAACTAGAGGTACTGTGAGCAATGAGCTCACTAAATAAATACCCCGCCTCTCATATTATTATAATGGAAGAAGTCCATGTTTTGCTGTGAGCCAGAAAACCCAAAGTGTGTCTGGGATCAAAAAATAAAATAGGAGGTGCACAATGGCAATATGTAATAAAGATTCTCTGAAAGTTTCATTAAGGTATTAGGGGTGTAATAGCCATGACCTTGCATATGACTAAATTAAGCATAGTTATAATGAGAACAACACTTCCGGCAATATTTCCCTTAGTTTCATGCAATTTTGTCCATACATATTTCTTATGCGCTCATTTATGTAACTGTACCCTCTCGCCAGTGGTGCACCCTTAATGGACAAAGGATAGAGATGTAATTTTTCTAGTTAGCCAGAGAACAGTTTAGTGTTTCATGTATTCAACTGTAACAATAAGCCTTAGGATTGTAAACAATCAATTTTTTTTAGTTCAAATTCATCAGATATGATATATGAATACTTGTCATCGAGAAAACTTGTCTACTGTCAGTGACAATTTTAGCAATTATTGTTATAAAACCGTTTATAATATTCTGCCAAAGAAAAATATGGTAGGGATGATCAATAAAAAAACATTGTAAATTTTGTGTGACATGTATTTGTGATAATATAACCACAAAAAAGAATTATTGATCCACAATATTTACCTATATTCTACATCAGAGTGATGTACCCCCTAAAAATGTAAGCCATTATTTTTTTGTAAATGGTATAGGGTAGGTTTAAATTAATAAAGGTATAATAAAACTTACTAAAAATTCTTCAGTGGGTATTTACACAGACGGTTCAAAAGATAAAAATAAAGTGTATTTTTACAGCAGAAGCAAAAGCCATACAGCTTGCTTTTGAATATATTAAATCTTCTACTGCGAACAAATTTACAATATACTCGGTCTCGCTTTCATGTTACAATTGATAAAAAATATGAACATTGAACAACCATACATTTTAGATCTATTAGTCTAATATTATCATCTTACTCACCAAGGTAAAGTAGTAGAATTTTGTTGGATTCCCAGTCACATTGGCATCCCTGGAAACACCAAAGCCGATGGTGCTGCAAAAAGAGCACTTCAGTATGATGTTACTTTTTTCAAAATACCATACACTGATATTAAATATTTTGTTAAGCTTTATGTAAACTCACTCTAAGCAAGAAACTATATGCGGTATATTGCATATATTCGCCCCCACAGAAGTCAAATTTTGAAAACTTCCTGAAATGTGCTGAATTCAATAAATTGTATGAGAAATATAAATTAACAGAAAATATTATAGTGTCAAAGCAGTGTATTCACAATTTTTGTTTTTATGACGTCACAAACTAGTCCGATTATATATCCTTTTTCAGAAAGAGGACAAAATGGACAAAATTTCAACAATTTTAGCTTTAAAATTTATAGAGCGCAAGTTTGTTCAGGAACAATATTGACATATTTCATTGATATTATCATTCTACACATTATATCAAAATATTGATCGTGAACACACATGCGCTCGGTGACTTTTACTCAAAATATCGACGAAATATGTACATTTCTCTGTAAAATTCATTAAAAAACTGAAATTTACGTCATGTTTGTGACGTCATTACGTACATATGGCGTCATTACTTATGAAAATATTCATGCTTCTTCCGAAGTCAGCATATACTCTCCTGTTTAAGAACTTAATTAAATATATCTCCATCAAAGTTTGATTTGGGGTAAATATTGGTTATTACCGAATAAAGTTCTTTATTGGGAATTTTGTGATACAAATAAACTTTATGCTATAGAAAACAAAGTAAGCAAATCATATGATTTCGGCTTGAAACGTTAAGATGAAGTGATTATTTCAGAATACGTATTGGATCATTCAAAAATTACACATGAAAATTCATTTACTCGGGACTTGCAACCAGAATGTATATCATGCGAATGTCCGTTAACTATCAATCATATTCTTTTGGAATGTATCGATTTTTCTCCTTCTCGAGTAAGCAGATCTCTTTAAAATGTACAAACGATGCCTGAACTTTTTACAAATATAAATGTTTATACGATTTTAGAGTTTTTACATGAAACTTGATTTTTACTGCAAATCTTAAAATGATATGACTAAAAAATCTCTGTATATACATTTTAACTGATTATATTATACATTTTAGCTGGTTATACATTTTTAAATTTTGAGTTCGTCGGATGGAACGTTAAATGGTGACCCGTGTCAAGGACAACATCCCCTTGGCACGTAAAAGATCGTTTCTCTGGATTTTGAAAAAGAGTAGGTTCATTGGGGGCCGCCAGGGAAACCACAACCTTTCAAAAATGATCATACTTACTTAATTTTATCGCCCAAATATGGCTGAAATATTGCCGAATCGGCGTTAAACAATAATAATCAATCAATCGTAATCTTTAAAAGAAATTAGTATCAACCATTTACTCTGTCATGGCGCATATTGAGCTTTTATTAATAATTGTTGTCAAAATGCAACATACCTTGTTGTCCGTGATTTCCCGTTGACACGTGTCTATATATAGGCCTATTGTTTACTCACTACCTTCATCAATATTCATGAAAAGACTGAATTCTTAATTGCCAGATATTGCTTAATTGTTTTGTTATTACAACGACGTCCATAGTAAAATTTTGTGGAAAGTATGAATTTTTCATTACACTTCATGTGTTTCAAATCATTAATCATTTTGTTTCACACAAAATTCTGCGTTCATATAGCGTGTATTACTTTAAATATAATGATCATTTTGAAATAGTTATTGACCAAATCTTAATTTACATCATGTTCTTAAGCCGTTATTTGGTTTTCTTTAAACTGCATGTACAGTAGTTGAAAAAGAGCATTTATTCTGTGATTGAACCGTTCAGTAAGTAAAAAATCGATGTAAAGTTCTATGAACAAGGCATTTCCAATTCTAATACTTTGAAACGGAGAGAATTGATTTTTTCTTTTAGGAAGCGAGGGTCTTCAATGAGACGAAGTTTATCTGTTGAGGATTAGAATTCTACGTCTTAGAGATAATCATTACCTCATGCAGACAAAACATCGGAATGTTCAATTCTTCTTATAAAAACAACGTTCTTTAAATCTTTATTGATAGGAAATGAGAATGTTAAAAAAACAATATCGGTAAACTCGAACACTCTGCAAGTATAATTTTGCATAGAACTGCACTTTGATTACGAGTTTCCAAGACCACATAACTATACAGTTATGTAATTCATTGATTTAAGAAATAATATTACACACACATATTCACCCACTTCAAAAGGCGTTTTGGAATTAAAATGTAAAAAACAACCTTCTTTTTTAGTATTTTTATCCAATTCACATGTGTTCGTTAACATATTTCATAGAGCTTCTGTGAGAAGAATATATTTTAATTTTATATTTGGTAAGTGTTTTGACATTAATTCTGTGGTCATTATTAATTGGATTAACAAACATCAACTTTACTGGAAAACATTTACACGTCTTTGTACTGTGTTTTGTCAAGTTGCATTTTTTTAAATATACATGTCAATGATTTTTTTTATTTTAAAAAATCCAAAAAGGAAAGTTAAACGAACCCAAGTATTTTCAACTAAATTTGGTATAAAGCATCTATGGATGAAGGGGAACAAAATTTGTGAATTTCATGGTCCCTGCCCCCCTGGGGCTTGAGGGGTTGGGCCAAAACCACTAAAATTAATGCAATCTTTAAAAATCTTCTCCTTTACACCTGGACATCAAGCAGTCAAATTGTTTGCATGATTGTAATCAGCATTGAGTCCTCTACCAAAATTATGAAATTCATGGCCCTGGGGTCAGGGGTTCTAGTGCTAGGGCGGGGCTAAATAAATATATAGTGAAAATCCATTATTTCTTTAAAAATCTTCTTCTTAGCTCCAAGGTTTTAAAGCTGAACACGATTCGTAAAAGGAATCTGTCCGCCATTTTTGTTCCCGAGTCTCGCTACTCTGCAGACCCCTATAAATAGGGCAAAACTTGGTCACTATTCAGTGTAATCAGTCGACACCGGTGTAGACGGACGTATGCTATACAGAACTCGGTAGCGAGAATAATAACGTAATACTTCGTCAAATGCAGGAAAGTAAGATACCAAATAAATTTACAATTATAGTTGTATAAGTCAGAGCAGTATACAAACAACAAAGATAAACGTAACTGCAATAAAATATAAACAAAGGTAATGCAAGATAACCAGCTCGAACACGGGTCGCCATTCCACGCCGATACCCGTGACAATAAAACAGTCAGGTGTAACGAATGCGACGAGTATACCCTAGTATTGATGTATCGTAGATAATGTTATCGAAAATGGAGTATGCCTATTTACGAGTCGTGTTCAGCTTTAAATAAATCAACTAAGTACATAGTTATGATGAGCAAGAGTGCCTCTACCAAAATTGTGAATTTTATGGCCCCAGGGTCAGGGGTTCTGGTGTTGGGTAGGGCTCTGTTAAATACATAGTGAAATTACATGAATTCTTTGAAAAGGCTCTTCTCTGCTCCAGGGTATTTAATAAACAAACCGAATATATAGTTATGTTGAATAAAGCTGCCTCTTCCAAAATTGTGAATTTTATGGCCCTGGGGTCAGGGGTTCTGGTGTTAGGGCGGGGCTCTATCACTTATATAATAAGTACATAGTTATGATGAGCAAGAACATCTCTTTCAAAATTGTGAATTTCATGGCCCCTGAGTTGGGGGTTCTGGTGTTAGGGTGGGGCTCTATTGATCATATAGTAAAAATACATTAATTCTTGAAACATCTTCTCTGCTCCTGAGGTTTAGATAAACTAAACAAGTACATTTAGTTATGTTGGATAAGAGTGCCTCTTCCAAAATAGTGAATTTCATGGCCTCTGGGTCAGGGGCTCTGGTGTTAGGGTGGGGCTCTGATGATTATATAGTGTAAATACATTAATTCTTTTTAAAAATTCTTCTCTGCTCCTGAGTATAAACCAATGAACCATGTACATAGTTATGATGAGGAAGTATGCCTCTTTTAAATTCATGAATTTCAGGGCCCCAGGGGGAGGAGTTTTGGTGTTAGGACAGGGCTCTAATGATTATACAGTGAAAATTCATCAATACTTCCAAAACCTTTTCCTTTGCTCTTGGGTATTATTCCAATGTTCTAAGTACATATTAATGTTGATGAAAGGTGCCTCTTCCAAAATCTTCAATGTCAGGGCCCCTGGGTCAGGGTACTTGGGGTGGGGGTTACATGGTCTGAAAATAAATTAATGCTTTCATATCTGCTTTTTGGTATTAATCAACCATTTATGATGATATGAAATTTATGATAAAATTTCCAGGATTTTGAAATATGTGCCCCAAAGGTCTGTGGTTCCTGTGGAGTCGGGTGCACAACTGGTTGTAAGGTTGAAATGCATTTTCTCTTTGTTACTCTTATTCACCTCTGGGTATTAAGTAACCAAAGTAAGCAAGCTAAGTGTATACATGTAGTTATGATAAGCAATAGTGCCTCTTTCAAAATTTTGAATTTCATGGCCTTTGATGTAAAACACGAACCAATTCAATTATTGGAAAGTTGTTACATGATACTCAGGTGACCTATAAGGCCCGTGGGCCTCTTGTTTATCTACATGTAAAACCTTTTTTAAAATGTAATGTGAATATATCAGGCAATACTTCAAATATGATATCTATTTTATTTATCTTAACGATTAAATTTTCATACAGAATTCTTTTCATTGGGGGGGGGGGGGGGGTTCATATGCGAAATGTAGTAGGGAAAAATGGCCATACAGTATTCTATTTATGACAGCCACCCCCTTCATGGTTTGAAAAACGTTGTAATCAACAGACCGAGTTCCCTTGACAGCAATGTCACAGAGAATTTTTTTTTAAATATAGAATAACAGTTCCGACGTTGTAATCAACAGACCGAGTTCCCTTGACAGCAGTGTTACAGAGATTTTTTTTAAATATAGAATTACAATACCGATTTACCTCATCCCGAGGCAACATGGATAGTTTGGCTGATTCTGAAAGACGCAATATATTGTATTTGGAAAGGTGTGCTCGATCGAGAGAGAGAGAGAGAGAGACGGTATCGACAGAGAGGGCGCCATTAGTTTCATGTGAAAAGGCAGCAAACTCCCACACCTGCAGCATTTGGTCTAGTATGAAGGATTCCCATTCAACTGGTGAGCAAGTAATCATTGCTCCGTCCAACAAGATGCTAAATGGAGATACTACTTGCCAATTTCTCTTGGCAGCCTGCAAAAGTGGCATCACGCCATACTCCAAGAGAACACGAGCTCTCTAGTTTCAAAATCAAATACATGTACAACAGAGTGTTCTGGGGTCTCTTCTTCCGAGATGGATGAAAGAACACGAGAGGACAGCTGTGATTCTTGGGAGGTAGCATAGGAGGGTGGAGGTTAAATAGTTCCCTCGGAGACTGACTAGGGGCCCTCGATATTGGCTTCCAGTACCAAAGAAACAAATGACTGGCTGATACTACACAAAACAGAAGGATCAGTAAACTCCTAGATAAAAGAGTCCTTCAAGTCCGGAAGATCAGAGCCAGTGAGTGATGTGGATTCTAGAGGTTTGTTAGTATTTTCCTTGGATTCAGATGAAATTTGTTGAATGAAAAGCTTGGGAACAGCAAGGGTGCAGATGTCAACAGAGTGAGGTATCACAGTTAGAGAAACTTGTGGCACATCTGTATCACGGGATTCTCCTACTGGAATCGCAATAAGAGGCACTCCAACTTCAGACGCAAATCTTGGCAGCTTCACTGGTTGACACCACGGCTTCTTTTTGAAGTTCCCGGTAGATAGGACGAAGGCAGGTTTAGAGGCTTCCTTTCGGACAGACTTTATCACTTTGGCATCTTCCCCAAGCAGCTTCGACATTTCTTTACGAGAATAGGTGAAGATATTGGAGAGGGAAAAAAAGGTCCGGAGCTGGAAGAAAGATCTGGGTGGATGTTCTGTAGTCGACTTCCTCATGTCTGATGACAGGGTCTTGGGGTTACGACTGGCCTCTGATGTCATCCTCACACATGTATATTATAATGTTGTGAAATGAATTAAAATACCTCTAAATCGTGTAGTGGTTTATTTGATACTCCTGTGAACTGTTGTGTACATAGCTTCATAGTAACCTCTATGGCGTCATAGCAATGATCCTAGTCATAACATTACATTCTCCGGCCCACTAAATTATGTATTAAGGATGTCCTTGAACTGAAAAATGAAAAGCGGGTTTTTAATAAAAAATGCGTTAATTTCTTTAAAAAAGTAATTTACTACGTCATATATAAATTAAATTATTTCACTTAGTACAATCGCTTCAATAGCTTTAAGTTTGTCCTTTCGATCTTTTAAAGGTATTGGAGGTTGTAATTGAGCTTTTGAGGTAGCTTAATTTTTAAAGTGGTGTCAAAGTATGGTTGCAATGAATCGTTCATTCGTTGGAATTCCTAAATGTATTCAATTCTAATACATCCCCGTAAAAATGCGGAAGATCTAACTTTGGTAATCAGTAATTATATTCCTCGAGTGTTCGGGTGGTATTTGACAAAACATTTTCTAGGCTACTTTGTGCACTGAGATCAGACGCAGACATTGTTTGCAATATTTTCACAGCAGTCTTCTCTGCTCCTGGGTATTAAACCAATGAACTAGGTACTACATAGTTATGATGAAGAAGGATGCCTCTTCCAAAATTGTGCATTTCATGGCCCCTGGGTCAGGGGTTCTGGTGTTAGGGCGGGGCTCTAATAATTATATAATAGTGAAAATGCCTGAATTCTTTGAAAATCTTTTCCATTGATCCTGGGTATTATGCCAATAATCTTAGTACAATGTGTATATATATTTATTTTGGAGAAAGATGCATCTAGTAAAATGGTTAATTTCATTTAATCTCATGTTCCCTGGGTCAGGGGTATCGGGGGGGGGGGTTACAGTACATAGGCTGAAAATAAATTAATGCTTTGAAATCTGCTCCGTAGTCTTATTCAACCATTTATGATGAAATAAAATTTATGATAAAATTTCCAAAATTTTGAAATATGTGGCCCCAGGGTCAGTGGTTTCTGTATGGTGGCGTGCACAACTGGTTATAAAGTGGAAATGCATTTTCTCTTTGTTACTCTGATCTAACTCTGGGTATTGAGTACCTAGAGTAAGCTTGCTAAGTGTATAATTATGGTAAGCAATGGTGCCTCTTTCTGCATTATGAATTTCATGTCTGGATCACATTTTGCAAATTCAATTGTTGGATGAACAATTACATGTAGCAAGCTCAAAACTCCATTACAACAATACAAAGTGGAAGGTAAATAAATAATATCCGAGGTGGAATAAGGTGCTATGGAGGAGTAAGCATCCCTTGTTGAGATATCCACAGTGTGCTTAAATTCTTGTCATAATCGGGCAAACGCAAAAATTCCGTAGAACATTCCTTGTGAAATAGGGCTTAATACTTAGTTTGAAATGATAAAGTTTTAACCTCTCAGAATGAATATTGTTGATAAAACGTCCAGGGGTATGTCTAAATGTCGAATTGAATGCCAGAACAAGATACTTATCCTTTCATGCATGTATCTAGATCAATTTCTTGTTACCTGTCCGGACGCATTTGCAATTTCTGCTATTGAAAATGAAACAGATAACTACAAAAAATAATGAACAATTAAAAACTGTAAAATAATAATATGTATGTTATAGATCTGTATAATATATTTTTAGCTCTACTGGTCAGAGACCAGAAGAGCTTATGCGATAGTAATGCGTCCGTCGTCCGTCAGTCTGTAAACAATTTTTCAAAATGCTACTCCTCTTACAGTTTTGGTCTACTTTCAATATAACTTGGCAAACATGTATACTACACTAAGATACATAATTCTACTTATCGGTTTTCGATTTCGATGAACGGTGTTGCCTTGGTTACTAAAAATAGAAATTTCTCTAAAAAAACATTCAAAATGCTACTCCTCCTAATTAAAATTTCTTCGAAAAACATTCAAAATGCTACTCCTCCTACAGTTTTGGTTTGATTTCAGTATAACTTGGCACAAAGTAGACTACGCTAGGATACATCATTCTATGAATCAGTTTTTGATTTCGATGAACGGTGTTGCCGTGGGTACTAAAAATAGAAATTTCTGTGAAAAAAATTCAAAATGCTACTCCTCCTACAGTTTTGGTTTTATTTCAATATAACCTGGCACACAAGTAGACTACACTGGGATACATAATTCTGTTTATCGGTTTTTGATTTCGATGAACGGTGTTGCCGTAGTTACTATAAATAGAAATTTCTTCGAAAAACATTCAAAATGCCACTCCTCCTACAGTTTTGGTCTTATTTCATTATAACTCTGGCACACAAGTAGACTATACACAAAGATACACAATTCTGTGTGTCGGTTTTTGATTTTTGATGAATGGTGTTGCCGTGGTTACTAGAAATAGAACTTTCGGTGAAATACTTTCAAAATACAGTTTGAGTCTGATTTCAATATAATTTAGCATGCAAGCAGACTACACTGAGATACATAATTATCAGTTTTGTGTTTTTGATTTTGATGATTTATGTTGCCATAGTAATTTGAATTGAAAATTCTGTAAAATTTTATTAAAAGCTTCTCCTAAAGTTGTAGTCTTCTTGCAATCTTGCCTCATAAAGATACTTAATCAAAGATCATTATTCTATTTAAAGCTTTTGTAAAGTTTTAAGTCCCAACTGCTACTTTTCTCTTTCTTTATTATAAGTACAAATGAGCTACAGTCAATTGAAGACATGAAGGTAGTTACATGTCTGTTCAGTTAGGTCTATGGTTTTACTATGCAGTAAAATTAAGGACGTCGAGTCTCAGCTCTGATATCTCGACACCTCGGATATCTCGACATTTTCCGATTGTCCCGTCGATGTCGAGATAAGGAAGTTTACCTGTATTAACAAAATCTGTTCCTTTGACCTGTTGTACACTAAAAAGTAATTTCCAAAATTTATAATTGACTTATAAATTGTTACAAGTGGATAATAAAACATAGGTTTCTATTGTTTATAGCCCACCTGAGCCGAAGGCTCAAGTGAGCTTTTCTGATCAAAATTTGTCCGTTGTTGTCGTTGTAGTAGTCGTCGTTATCGTTGTCGTAAACTTTTCTCATTTTCATTTTTTTCTCAAGAACCACTGGACCAATTTCAACCAAACTTGCTACAAAGTATCGTTGGGTACATAAGATTCAAGTTTGAATCAAGGAAAGATGAAACTCATGTGGAAGCATCCTCAGGTAGTGTAGATTCAAGTTTGTTCAAATCATGACCCCCGGGGGTAGGGCTGGCCTCAATGGCCAATCACGGATTTACATAGGAATATATACTAGTCAGTAAAATCTTTAAAAATCTTCTTCTCAAGATCCATAGCGATAGGAAAGATGATACTTATGTTAAATCATCCTCAGGTAGTGAACATTCAGATTTGTTCAAAATCGTGACCCCGGGGGTAGGGTGGGGCCACAATGGCCGATCAAAGTTTTACATAGGAATATATAGGAAAAATGTTTATAAATCTTCTTCCAAGATCCATAGGGACAGGAAAGATGAAACTTATGTTAAATCATCCTCAGGTAGTGTTCATTCAAGTTTGTTCAAATCATGACCCATGTGGGTACGGCGGAGCCACAATGGCCGATCGAAGTTTTACATAATAATATATAAGAAAAAATCTTTAAAAATCTTCTTCTCAAGAACCATTGGGACAGGAAAGATGTAAACTCATCTTAAATCATCCTCATAGTGTTCATTCAAGTTTGTTCATATCATGACCACCGGGTGTAGGGCGGGGCCACAGTGGCTGATCAAAGTTTTACATAGGAGTATATAAGAAAAATCTTTAAAAATCTTCTCAAGAACAATTGGGACAGGAAAGATGATACTTATATTAAATCATCCTCAGGTAGTGAATATTCAAGTTTGTTCAAATCGTGAACCCGGGGGTAGGGTGGGCTACAATGGCCGATCAAAGTTTTACATAGGAATATATAGGGAAATCTTTTAAAATCTTCTTCTCAAGTACTTCAAAGCCATGATAGGTGATATTTATATGGAAGCAACCTCAGGTAGTTTAGATTTTAGTTTGTAAAAATCATGACCCCCTGGGGTAGGGTGGGGCCACAATGGCCACCAAAGTTTTACAAAAATATAGGGAAATCTTTTAAAATCTTCTTCTAATTTTCCCC
>NW_026931515.1:0-4733 GCF_032062105.1 Saccostrea cuccullata
ACTGAAGATGGACTGATATTTTTACAAGTTTTGTTTCATTCTAAAAACAATCAATGCATCCATGTATTTTAATTTAAACTGACCTATTTTAGTATCTAAAAACCAAAGTTATATATATAATTAAAATCAGCTTAACAGTTCTTCCTCCATCATGACAGTCCCCTGAAATGTTTGAAGTAGCAAATTCTTAGTATCACTGTACGATGGTCAATATTGATTCAGATAGATAACCATAGATTTATTGTTGTTTCATGTAGCACCTAATAACCAAAGGGTCCACCCTACTTACACTAACTAAACATTCATTGACAGAGCTAGCTGAAAATAATTTGCTGTGGTTGGTTTTTTTTTCTAAGCCAGAAGTAACAATTGAAGAATAATTCAACATGGAAAAATTTGCTAAAGTTACATAATACAATGCTGCATCTGACAATTGTTAAGTGGTAAACCCATGGATCAAATATATATTAATTGATCAAGGTTAAAATACATGTATATGGAAAAGTGGGAAGGGGCATTTCAACTCACTTCTTGGTACTCACAATATCTTCGTATGATCGGGTACCATTAATTATTCATGAGTGTCATGCATATACATAGAGTCATGTTCCTTTTTAGTTTAATTCAATACATTAAACAAAAAGCTTTTAAAGAGTAGATCTTCAAACATTTCATATAAGCATGCAGTAATTATTAATTCTTACTCACCATGGTGACTGTGATTTTTAACTTCTATATGCACCCCATGAAATGACTGGTTTCCATTATTACTATCAGGCAAGGAACTAATCATTATAATTCAAATCCTCCAACTTCAAAAAACCACAAATAAAATTAAATTCTCCCTCTCAATAATTAACAATCAGTTGTTCTGAATCAGTGGCTCTTGGAATCCAAAATCCATTAGAGAGGTTCACAAAATATGGAACTTGCTGAAAACATATTTTTTTCCAATTTCCTTATCACTCGCACAACCATCACAATTCCAGTATTTATCTTCAATATTCTGCCTCACTCCATGATGAATAATTAATTATTCTTTAGATCTTTGTGTCACACTATTTGCACCATTTGACAAGTTGTAAATATTTTGAGCTTGCTCATGATATTACTGCACTAAGATCATGTCATGCCTTTTGCTATAAACAGCGTTCACTGATTCAATCTTCAATTCCTAGATTTGTATAAAACTGTTTTTCATCCAACTTGGAATACCTTAAATTGATAATCAAAAACCTCTAAAAATTCTCCACCTACACAACACGACAACTCTCCAGGTCTGCTTAAATCACCAATGAGGTAAAAATGCAACCAGAATGAATTCCAAATGGAAGAAAATTTTCTTTTCAATTACATCATTGGAAACCATGGCCAGTGAAGCATATAAAAGTGCTGCAGTATTTGATGAAATTCTGGCAGCCAAATTTGTCACTTTAATGCAGTCAGGATGTAATGCATATAATGCAATATTACAGTGTCTTGTTTGTAATTAGTCTAGTATTAATGTTCAGGAACTAGGTTTATCTCCAGCAACAGAGATGGGACAGTAAAGTACCCTAATCGTCAATTAATTTGTTAATGGATGTAATCCCTTAGTGTCTAATTGATACAATACTGCCACCCTTACAGAAGGTAAAGGCCCCGGTCCGCAGTTACATTAGCGATGAATTGTTATAACATGATTTATCCCTCTATTCGGCATTTATACACCACCTAAGTCTCAAGCAACTAAAAAACAATTTATATAATTAACTCTCAGATCAATTCATCGCTAACCTTCCAGAACTTTATGGAAATCTCTTGTAGTCAGTACATTTTTTTTTTAAGCTTCATCAATTTTATGGACATTTGAGATTTACTAATTGCTGTTTTTTCATAAATTAACAGTCTGCCAGTGAGCTTACTGATTAACATGATTAAGTTGATTTAATACCTCCGTAATTAATCAAAATTGAAAAGTTGAATATGGGAAAACAATATAAAATGCTTTGGGTAATTAATATGTCACCTTGCTGATTTGAATTATCTACATTAAGGGAGACAACTCCAAGAAAATGAAACACATCAATTAAACTTATATAATTATATCAAATCCAAGTAAAGTTCTACTCCCTGGCTGTCATTTATCTTTCCTGTTGATCAAATTAAATTTGCGATAAAAAAATTTAACATATATCCTTGAATATAAGAAAATTACCACACAGCAGAACTTCCTAAACTGAATATGACACTATATAAAGCTCTCCCAAAGTAATTATCTCCCTTTTGCTACTTTTAAATTTCACAGTATCCACTGCTTCAGCAGCAGAACTTTTTATCTCTCTATTCACTCAAATGAAAACTAATCCCAATGCAAAAAAAAAAATCCACACTAGTTTTTGCAATATCCAAATTCTGCCTTATTTAAACAACATGTCAGGTGAATATTCTCTTCCAGTGATGCAGCATTGAACACTCAGCAGAATTCATTTAGGAGTCACTCCCAATCCTGTGAACCATCACTACTCTATATAATCATCAAATATTTATCAGCGGTAAGGATTAACGACTGTTTGTAAACTCCATTCCCAGGCCAGGGCTGAGATTATTATCTGATATCAAATGTCACAACAAATTAAATCAATTATATTTTTATTGATGAGGGGTTCTGGGGGTATGTTTGTGCATATTGTACAGGCCCAGTACAATTATACGCCAGAGTTTTTTGTTGGTTCTTTTTTTATTGTTTTGTTTTTTAAAGTTATTAAAATTTAAACATGCACATCATGCAAACATAGTAACATTTATTTATTGAATACCTGTCATGATGATGATCAATATTAATTTTTTTTACATTAAGTTTTTTTTTTAATTTAATTTTTATATAAACCAAAATCGCTTTAACATGTTTAAATTACTAGCAAGTTTATGCAAATATTTAGAAAAAAAGTTGTTTCTACGAATGTATTATAATCAATAGAAAAACAAGAATATATATCAATACCATTTGAATATAACAGATCAATTTTCATGTGAAAACTCTTTTTCTTACATGTACATTATGCATCAAAAATATCCCATATCCCAAAAAAACTTTTATTTCTATATTGGAAATATTAAGCCAAAAACAAAAGAGAATATTATATTCACAAAAACCTGTTTTTAAAGAATAATTAGCCACGAAAACAATAAGAGATAATAATATTTTAAAACACAAAATTACAGTATCAGGTTATGACGTTACGGAAGCAGGGACCAGGGGTTTAGTCCATAGCCTATTTTAGGTACACTACCAGAATACAATCCGAGAAAATTATCCTAAGGCTAGGAGAAATCATTAGAAATTCAATTGTCTAGTATATACTCTCCTAGGAATACAACCGGGATAAATTCTAACATAGCTGCCAGGTTAGCTCATTTATAGCTCTCCAAGCATAAAACACCACTAGGAAATATTTTTTGGTTCAATATTTGTCAAAAGTTTGCCTTAATGTTTTTCATCTATTTTAAAATCCCTTTTTTCTATGGGTTTAATTCTCAATTTGCAAAAAATTGGAAGATCGATAGAAAATTATTGTGTAAGAGGTGTAAAAAAAATATCCATAATACATGTAATACTGTACATGTAAGTTAAGTGATGTAACCTTTCTAAGCACTTAAAGAAAATCAATATATTAAATTAGATCAATATATCCACAATGGCTGGTCTGATGCTTTCACAAGATACATGCATTCATAGTTTAAATTAAACCATCCATCATTTTTAAATAATCATGAAAATATTGATTTTTTTTTTTTCTAAAAAAACATTTGAAATGGTTATTCACTGGTTATAGACTTATAAAGTTGATCAACTTCAACATAACTTAAAAGTTATCATTTGAACTGTATCTATGAGCTAAGTACTACATGTATATTGTGTGAACATTCGATCATTTCCCCATTTACCCCCTAGCTTTCCTCCCCCCCCCCCCCCCCCACACACTCACCCCTCCATTCAGATAACCAGTATATTGATATGGGGTGAGGAATATTAACAATAAGGATAACATATACATCATATTCTCTATTGAGAAGTTGTTGGCTCATTTAACTTAATACATTACTCCTCATCTCTGGGCATCAGTCACGGTTTTCAATAGAAAATTATTAATAATAGCCTAATAGGGCAGAATAGACCTCTTTCATAAAACGTTGAACCCGGAATGGTTTTAACGTTTAGTTTTACACTGTCACGTGATACCCGACAAAGCGTCTATAGTTAACATGTCGTCTACAATGTTTACATCCTTGAAAGTGGTAGAACTGCACGAGATTCTGAGAGGAAAAGGGATTTCTGTTTCAAATGTGAAACGAGAGAACTTGGTAAAGCTATGTGAGGCAGTTGTTAAGCTGAACTTACCAGATGATCCCGATATGTGCGCCGATCATCCAGTGTCAATATACGATATTCTCGGCGAGTTTTCTGTTGACCCCTTCAAGATCCAAGGACTTTCTAACGATCTCACAAAATTACCAACCTTTTCCCTGTATGATGTGTTTAATTACTTGTTATATAAAACTGCAAATTATGATCAAAGGAAATTAAAAGCTTACAAATCTTGTGAAGATTATAGACTATTCTTCGATGGGTATGTTGAGAAGTTAGAAATGAAGGAACTTGAAGATGGAGATAATTACCTTATCAAATCCTGCGTGAAACCTACGCAAAAGGATAGGACTTACCTAGAAAACAGCTTATGATGTTTGGGTGG
>NW_026931516.1:0-47212 GCF_032062105.1 Saccostrea cuccullata
CCAAGATAAGAGTAAAATTTCCAGTTATCCTCCAAAGAGGTTGAAGTGGAAAAGTTCCTGTGAGTGCGGCATTCCTTCAATGTAGGATTATATCCAAAGAAAATACAATCATTTTTACACATTGTAGAACACTCGCACAAAGATCTTACTTTGTTTTCTTCAAATATATCCTTACTTGAAGGCGGAACGTCGAAAATCATTTTTTCTCTCTTGTATCTCCTTGAAATAACGGTAGCGTGTGATAGAGAGAAAACAACAAAGAAACAATTAAACCAAAGGCTGCTCATTTTGTTCTGTCTGGTAAACAAAGTACATGTAAAACTATTTAGAACCCATAAATTGATCTCTCAGATGCAAATTAAAAACATTATACTCGGGCTAATTTTGATTGTCAACATTACTGGTTATTTGTCAAGTATTGTACGGTTATACTGTAATCCCTGTATAATGGAAAAAAATAATTGAGCCCCTAATTAGGCATGTTTAATTATTTATATTATGATTTATCTGATAATCAGTTCTTATCTCAGTCGCTGTAAAATGACTTGAATGTTGTAATAAATTTGTTTTTCATAAAAACACCTTTTTAATGAATTGTAAATTGGGATGTTCTACGTGTTTTAACATGAACTGCTATACTGACAGATAGAAAACAACCCGTTATGAAAATCAATTTCTATGTTGCACCTGTTTTGACAGGTTTAACAATTTGAGGCTTTGAGCTTTATATTACAATTTTCTGGAATAAAGGGTTTGACCTGAAAAATTGCACAAACTCTCATGAAAAGGTATGCCATTTCTATTTGATGTTTATTGGTTTCACCTATTCCCGAAGTATAAAGGTGAAGACCTCTGGGCTCACCATAATTGCCTTGTTGTTGTTAGGCTTATCCTGACCTTAAAGAGATAAACTGCCAGGCAGTAGGGTAAAAATGGCCTCCAGAAAGAACTTATATAATATTTTGATTTAAAGAATAACAGTTTTATTTTTCGATTTCATGATGTGGTCAATCGATTTGATTGCGTGACTATTTGCATAAACGCCGGTGTAACATTATCAAACAAGCCAATCGATTGATCATCATATGAAATCCAAAAATCGGACAGTTATAGTCCTTATATTAACATGGCATTGATTCTGCCAATCCACGTGCTAGAAGTCTCGCTTCTTGTCTCTATTTGTCCCGCCTAGCACGTGATCTTTTTTAACCCTGCACATCGATGAACCGATACATTGATGGAGAAATAAAGTACATTTGTAATAATATCTGGGACAAAGAAATTGAAAATGTAAATATAATGAATTTTTTTTTCATTTCAAGGAAAAGAAATATATAAAATGAATATAAATTGGTGTAAATTAATAAAAATCATCACTTGTAATAAGGATCCTGCACATCTAGAAAACCAAGTGAAAAGCCTGTGATGCCGTAGTCCTTCAAAAATATCTCACATATGATTAAAGCAATCCATTTCCTATATGACGAACAATAAACAACAACTAGATGAGATCTCGTTGCGAGCAACGAGTAGGTCTTCCGTTGAATTTCTAGATAAGATGAGATGTGATTTTGACTGAGATATTCGTTTAAAGGGAATGGCATTGAGTGTTCCCTCATTAAAGTTAAAGTTTCTCATTTTTATCACGATATTCTGAGCATCTTTTGTTTGATAAGGCTGATGAAAATACTCCCCCTTTTCGAGACATAAAGCATAAAAAATAAAGCATTTTGGTGCCTTGCGACCCTTCGTTACGTAACATATGATCAAAATAAATTATCATATATTGTTGCAAATCGTTAAGATGAATACTTTTGCCCCAGTAATGTATAACAAAGTATTGATCAATAGAGAGTTATAGATAAAAGACTTTTGGCCCCTCTGAGCCCCTAATTTGAGGGGTCAGCCCCTTTTTCTTGATATCAAATGAAAGGTCTTGTGTTTTGAAGCTTTTTTGTTCAACACTTATTCAGAGATTTCTATTTGTTGTGGAGATATGCTACATAGAAATATCTAGGGGCCACTCCTACAAGTCCTTAATGGGGCCATTTTACAAAAAATCAAAGTATGCATATTGTTTAGAATATTATTATGACCATCTTTTGTTCAATATTGCTTATCAAAATATTTTCCCTTTTCGAGATATTAAGCGTCAAAGATTTGAGATTCTGGCCCCTTGTGACCCCTAATTACGTAACATATGATCAAAATTGTATAATATATTGATGCCAATCGTTAAGATAAATACTTTTGCTTCAGTAATGTATTACAAAATATTGATCAATAGAGAGTTATAGATAAAAAACTTTTGGCCCCTCTGAGCCCCTAATTTGAGGGGTCAGCCCCTTTTTCTTGATATCAAATGAGAGGTCTTGTGATTTTGAAGCTTTTTTGTTCAACACTTATTCAGAGATTTCTATTCGTTGTGGAGATATGCTACATAGAAATATTTAAGGGCCACTCCTACAAGACCTTAATGGGGCCGTTTTACAAAAATCTAAAGTATGCATATTGTTTAGAATATAATTCAGACCATCTTTTGTTCAATATTGCTTATCAAAATATTCCTTCTTTTCAAGATATGAAGCGTCAAAATTTCAGTATTCCGGCCCCTAATGGCCCCTAATTACGTAATATATGATCATAATTTTACAATATATAGTTGCAGATTGTGAAGATAAACAATTTTGCTTCAGTGATTTATAACATAAAAGTGATAGTGAAAGAGTTATAGATGAAAGTTTCTTGGTCGCTCTCGGCCCTTTTTTGAAGGGTCAGCCCTTTTTTCTTCATATCAAATGAAAGATTGTAAATTTCTTAATAACTTTTATTCTGTATGTTGTAGCAAAATGTTTATAGATAAGAAGATATTATAAAAAAGTTGTCAAATTCCCTGAGATATTTTTGAGCCATTTTTTAAACTCAGGCGAGCTTTGGTGCCTCTGGCGCTGAAAAGCTGTACGCTCAAAATGGCACTTCTACAATCCTTTCTTGATCTACACTCAAAATCTCAACTCCATATCTCACGTCATTTGGGAGGATTTACCAGGACAAGCGGACCCCCTGAAAATCAGAAAATAGTTCATATCTCATGACCGGAAGTGACGTTCTCAATACAAAAAATTTCCAATAAGGTTCAGATCGATATCTATCAGATCTGAAAGTTTCGTGTAAATCCATCGACCCATTTGCGAGAACTCGCGTGCACAAAATCGGTATTTTGATTGCGATTTTCATTCTAAAATAATGATTTACCACAATGTGTAAAAACATTGAACATTAAAGAATTTTAAAAATCGGCCTTTTGCCCCTAACTGCCACGAATTTTAGGAATTGGCCCTCTTAATTCATATCATCTTAAAGCTCTTAAGATTTTGAAGATTTTTTGTTCAACAACTATTCAGAAATACTTTTTCGTTTTTGAGATATTAGAAAAAGAAATATTTAGGGGCCAACCATTCAACTCCTTAACGGGGACGTTTAGCAAAAAATGAAAAATTTCATACTGTTCAGAGCATTATTTTGACCAAATTTTGTTCAATATTGATAAACAAAATATTTCTCCCTTTCGAGATAAAAAGCATCAAAGATTTAGCATTCTTGCCCCTTGTGGCCCCTAATCATGTACCATACGACATAAAAGCCATAATATATAGTTGTAGACGGTTGAGATAAAGATCTTTGGTTCAGTAATGTATTACAAAAAATTAACTGATAAAGAGTTATCGATTGAAGACTTTTGGTCCCTATTGGCCCCTTATTTGAGTCCCCAGTCCCTTTTTCTTGATCTCATCTTAAAGATCTTAAGATTATGGACATTTTGTGTTCAACAACTGTTCAGAAATTCTTTTTCGTTTTTGAGAAATTAGAAAAAGAAATATTTAGGGGCCAACCCTTCAACTCCCTAACGGGGACGTTTAGCGAAAAATAAAAGATTGCATATTGTTCAGAACATTATATTGAACATCTTTTGTTCAATATTACTTATCAAAATATTTCTCCCTTTCGAGATATAAAGCGTCAAAGATTTAGCATTCTGGCCCCTTGTGGCCCCTAATTATGTGTCATATGACATAACCAGAAGTCTCTGTTGAGACTGAAGCTCTACTGGTTTGTACTTATAAAAGGGAGAGAAAAAGTACTTAAGCAGTTGGAAATTGAAACTTTTCAACAGCAATAAATAGAATAATGATCCTTGACTAAGTCTCTTTATGTTCTTAGTGCAGTCTACTTGCATGCCACATTTATATTATAATCAGACTAAAATTGTATTTGGAGTAGCATTTTGAAAGAATTTCACAGAAATTTCTATTTTTAGTAACCACGGCAACACCGTTCATCGAAATCAAAAACCGATACACAGAATTATGTACCTTATTGTAGTCTACTTGTGTGCCAAGTTATATTGAAATCAGACTAAAACTGTAGAAGGAGTAGCATTTTGAAAGAATTTCACAGAAATTTCTATTTTTAGTAACTACGGCAACACCGTTCTTCGAAATCAAAAACTGATATACAGAATTGTGTATCTTAGTGTAGTCTACTTGTGTGCCAAGTTATATTGCAATCAGACTAAAACTGTAGGAGGAGTAGCATTTTGAAAGAATTTCACAGAAATTTCTATTTTTAGTAACCACAGCAACACCGTTCATCGAAATCAAAAACCGATAAACAGAATCATGTATCTTAATGTAGTCTACTTGTGTGTCAAGTTATATTGAAATCAGACTAAAACTGTAGAAGGAGTAGCATTTTGAAAGAATTTCACAGAAATTTCTATTTTTAGTAACCACGGCAACACCGTTCATAAAAATCAAAAACTGATACACAGAATTATGTATCTTATTTAAGTCTACTTGTGTGCTAAGTTATATTGAAATCAGACTAAAACTGTAGAAGGAGTGGCGGTTTTAAGGAATTTCACAGAAAAATTTATTTTTAGTAACCATGGCAACACCGTTCATCGAAATTAAAAACCGATACACAGAATTGTGTATCTTAGTGTAGTCTACTTGTGTGCCAAGTTATATTGAAATCAGACTAAAACTGTAGGAGGAGTAGCATTTTGAAAGAATTTCACAGAAATTTCTATTTTTAGTAACCACGGAAACACCGTTCATCGAAATCAAAAACCGATAAACAGAATTGTGTATCTTAGTGTAGTCTACTTGTGTGCCAAGTTATACTGAAATCAGACTAAAACTGTAGGAGGAGTAGCATTTTGAAAGAATTTCACAGAAATTTCTATTTTTAGTAACCACGGCAACACCGTTCATCGAAATCAAAAACCGATACACAGAATTATGTATCTTAGTGTAGTCTACTTGTGTGCCAAGTTATATTGAAATCAGACTAAAACTGTAGGAGGAGTAGCATTTTGAAAGAATTTCACAGAAATTTCTATTTTTAGTAACCACAGCAACACCGTTCTTCGAAATCAAAAACCGATACACAGAATTATGTATCTTAGTGTAGTCTACTTGTGTGCCAAGTTATATTGAAATCAGACCAAAACTGTAGGAGGAGTAGCATTTTGAAAAATTGTTTACAGACAGACAGACGGACAGACAGACAGACAGACAGACGGACGGACGGACGACGGACGCATTACTATCGCATAAGCTCTTCTGGTCTCTGACCAGTAGAGCTAAAAATCATAATATAAAGACGTTACGCGCGATATTGGTGCCATTTCACAATTTTAGAACCCGACCTAATAAACTCATCGGTGATATTAAAAACCTACTAGTAATATAAATGTATTTGGTATGATTGGATAGATTTTTAATAGATCTACCTGATTCTAGTAAGAAATTAACATTTTAATATATTTTATGCAAGAAGTAGAATTTTAAAACGCGTACAAAACGTATTTTAAGCGTGTAACGCGTTACATTTTTTAGCAGGGATCGCGCATTTTTCGTGTGTAGAGCGTTCAAAGTTGAATCTAGATTTTTCATTTTCCTCACAAAACATGAGCAATCCATGTCGTTTGTGACTTTATAAACGATTTTGCATTAAATGTTGGCAAGAAATAGAAAGCGATAGTTTTTACAGATGAAAAATATGTAACGCTTTTAATTAAAAACATGCATATGAATATGAACAATAAATTTTTGCATTTACATGAAAGTTTTAAATGAAACAAATTATATCAAAATAATGTGCATTTCCTATAGATTTAAAATATTTCATTGATGTTGATATCAAACCGCATGCTTAGAAGCTAGTAACTGGTCTACAAGTTCAACAGAAAAGTCCAACGTCTAAAATGACGTGCAAAAATAAGACAATGCCTTTTTTCGAGTCCTTTAATCATATTGTTTTTCCAATTTAACACAGAAATAACTCAAAGTCCATAATGTGCTACTCTACCCGGTTTGATTTGATATCAGATTAATAAATTTACTCCATGAATTAATATTTTACGCAACATTTAAGAGGTTCAACATATTTGTCCAGTGGACGTTCTTGGCGGGTAAAATTCGTTCTGATTCAAGGTATTACATGAAAATGCGTTTAAGACTGCTTCGAAAAATAAACAAAATTTATCAAATATTTACAAATCTAAAGCGCCCTTTATGTTCATGAGTTTAACTATAAATATCCTATGACTATTTAAACCCGTATTTCAATACAAAGAGATAGCGATAGGGTACCAGTCAAGCATGTTACACTGTTAAACGCATAACGTTAATTTCTTCCGTAGCGCTATGAAAGCGTAACGTTAAAAGTCACCAACATCGCGCGTAACGTCATAGTTGTAGATTGTTGAGATGAACATCTATGCTTCAGTAATGTATTACAAAAAATTAACTGATAAAGAGTTATCGATTGAAGACTTTTGGCCCCTAATTTGAGTCCCCAGCCCCTTTTTTGGATCTCTTCTTAAAGATCTTAAGATTTTGAACATTTTGTGTTCAACAACTGTTCAGAATTTCTTTTTCGTTTTTGAGATTTTAGAAAAAGAAATATTTAGGGGCCAACCATTCAACTCCCTAACGGGGACGTTTAGCGAAAAATTAAAGATTGCATATTGTTCAGACCTTTATTCTGAACATCTTTTGTTCAATATTTCTTATCAAAATATTTCTCCCTTTCGAGATATAAAGCCTCAAAGATTGAGCAGTCTGGCCCCTTGTGGCCCCTAATTATGTGTCATATGACATAAAAATCATAATATATAGTTGTTAAACGTTAAGATTAACATTTTTGCTTCAGTAATGTATTACAAAATATTAACTGATAAAGAGTTATTGATAAAAGACTTTTTGGCCCCTCTTGGCCCCTAATTGGAGTGCCCAGCCCCTTTTTCTTGATCTAGTCTTAAAGCTCTACTGATTTTGAACACTATGTGTTCAACAACTATTCAGGGATTCTTTTTCGTTTTCGAGTTATTTGCAAAAGAAATATTTAGGGGCCAACCTTTCAACTCCCTAACGGGGACGTTTAGCGAAAAATGAAAGATTGCATATTGTTCAGAACATTATTCTGAACATCTTTTGTTCAATATTAGTTATCAAAATATTTCTCCCTTTCGAGATATAAAGCGTCAAAGATTTAGCATTCTGGCCCCTTGTGGCCCCTAATTGTGTACCATACGACATAAAAATCATAATATATAGTTGTAGATTGTTGAGATAAACATTTTTGCTTCAGTGATATATAACAAAATATTTACTGTTATAAAGTTATTGAATAAACTTTTTTGGCCCCTTTAGGCTCTTAATTTGATGAGTCAGCACTTTTTTCTAAATATCATATTGACGATCTTGAAGATCTTGTCATTCCCTACAATTATTGTTCAGTATGTCTTAACAAAATAATTATACTTTAAAAGATATGATGCAAAATGTTTCAAAAATTCACTCATGATTCGTGTCCTAGATTTCGACCCCTACCGCGCTTCCATATTGAACCTTTCTGAAAAAATTTAAATCCAATGTGCAATTCAGCAATGTGTCGTCTATCATTGTTGAAAATTTCAGCTCTCTAGCTAATGTCGTTTTTGAGTTTACTCATGGACAAGGAGACCCTCTAAAAATCACTGAAAGGGGCATAACTTCCGACCGGAAGTGATTTTTTCAAAATTGAATCGGGGGTACAAACTTCAGATAGAAGCACATAATCTCTGAAAATTTGAACAAAATCGATCGAGCCATCTTTGAGAAATCTTCTGCACAAAAATTGTAAAGAAAAAAAAGAATAACTAGATACGATCTCGTTGTGAACAACGAGTGGGTCTTCCGTTCGATTCTTGATGAGATGAGATAAGATTTTGAATGAGATTTGCATTCTAAAGTAATGATTTTCCATAATCTGTAAAAAGACATTGAACAATAAAGACTTCTAAAATCGACTTTTGGTCCCTCACGGCCCCTAATATTAGGGATCAGCCCTTTTTTCTTCATAACATTTTAAAGCTCTTAGGATTATGAACACTTTTTGTTCAACAACTTTTCAGAGATTCTTTTTTTTGTTTTCGAGTTATTCGCAAAAAAAATATTAAGGGACCAGCCCTTCAACTCCCTAATGGGAACGTTTAGCGAAAAATGAAAGGTTGCATATTGTTCAGAACATGATTTTGAACATCTTTTGTTCAATATTACTTGTCAAAATATTTCCCACTTTCGAGATACAAAGCGTCAAAGATTTAGCCTTCTGGCCCCTTGTGGCCCCTAATTATGTAATATACGACTTTAAAATCATAATATACA
Organism: Saccostrea cuccullata; assembly: GCF_032062105.1. Classification (NCBI taxonomy): domain Eukaryota; kingdom Metazoa; phylum Mollusca; class Bivalvia; order Ostreida; family Ostreidae; genus Saccostrea; species Saccostrea cuccullata. The sequence continues at coordinate 8,718 of NW_026931516.1, forward strand.
GTTGTAAATTGTTAAAATAAACATTTTTGCTTCATTAATGTATAACAAATTATTGACTGTTAAAGAGTTATCAAAAAAGACTTTTAGCCCCTTTTGGCCCCTAATGTGAGTACCCAGCCCCTTTTTCTGGATTTCATCTTAAAGCTCTTAGGATTTTGAACACTTTTTGTTCTACAACTATTCAGAGATTCTTTTTCGTTATCGAGTTATTCGCAAAAGAAATATTTAGGGGCCAACCCTTCAACTCCCTAATGGGGATGTTTAGCGAAAAATGAAAGGATGCATATTGTTCAGAACATGATTTTCAACATCTTTTGTTCAATATTACTTGTCAAAATATTTCTCACTTTTGAGATATAAAGCATCAACGATTTAGCATTCTGGCCCCTTGTAGCCCCTAATAATGTATTATACAACATAAAAATCATACTATGCAGTTGTAGGTTGTTGAGATAAACATTTTTGCTTCAGTAATGTATAACAAAATATTGACTGTAAAAGAGTTATCGAAAAAAGACTTTTAGCCCCTCTTGGCCCTTAATTTGAGTGTCTAGCCCCTTTTTCTGGATTTCATCTTAAAGCTCTTAGGATTTTGAACACTTTTTGTTCAACAACTATTCAGAGATTCTTTTTTGTTTTCGAGTTATTCGCAAAAGAAATATTTAGGGGCCGACCTTTCAACTCCCTAATGGGGACGTTTAGCGAAAAAAAAGGTTGCATATTGTTCAGAACATGATTTTGAACATCTTTTGTTCAATATTACTTGTCAAAATATTTCTCACTTTCGAGATATAAAGCATCAGCGATTTAGCATTCTGGCCCCTTGTAGCCCCTAATCATGTAATATACGACATAAAAATCATAATATACAGTTGTAGATTGTTGAGATAAACATTTTTGCTTCAGTAATGTATAACAAAATATTGACTGTTAAAGAGTTATCGAAAAAAGACTTTTAGCCCCTCTTGGCCCTTAATTTGAGTGTCCAGCCCCTTTTTCTGGATTTCATCTTAAAGCTCTTAGGATTTTGAACACTTTTTGTTCAACAACTATTCAGAGATTCTTTTTCGTTTTCGAGTTATTCGCAAAAGAAATATTTAGGGGCCAACCCTTTAACTCCCTAATGGGAACGTTTAGCGAAAAATGAAAGGTTGCATATTGTTCATAACATCATTTTGAACATCTTTTGTTCAATATCACTTATCAAAATATTTCTCACTTTCGAGATATAAAGCGTAAAAGATTTAGCATTCTGGCCCCTTGTGGCCCCTAATTATGTACCATACGATATTAAAATCATAAAATACAGTTGTAGATTGTTGAAGTTAACATTTTTGCTTCATTAATGTATAACAAATTATTGACTGTTAAAGAGTTATCAAAAAAAGACTTTAAGCCCCTTTTGGCCCCTAATGTGATGAGTCAGCACTTTTTTCTTGATATCATATTAAAGATCTTTTCATTCAGCACAAATTTTGTTCAGTATGTTTTAACAAAATAATTATACTTCAAAAGATTTGATACAAAATGTCTCGAAAATTCACTCATGAGTTGTGTCCTAGATTTCGACCCCTACCGCGCTTCCATATTGGACTTTTCTGAAAAAAATTTGATCCAATGTGCAATTCAGCAATGTGTAGTCTATCATCGCTGAAAATTTCAGCTCTCTAGCTAATGTCGTTTTTGAGTTAACTTAAGGACAAGGAGACCCTCTAAAAATCACTAAAAGGGCGATAACTCACGACCGGAAGTGATGTTTTCAAAATTGAAACGGGGGTACAAACTTCATATAGACATACACAAACTCTGAAAATTTGAACAAAATCCATCAAGCCATCTCCGAGAAATCGTCTGCACAAAAATTGTAAGAAAAAAAGAAGAATAATAAAAGTGAAAAAGAAACAATAGAATAATAGAAGGGTCTTCCGTTGGAGACGGAAGACCCTAATAAAAGTGAAGACGACCCCATAGAATCATAGCAGGGTCTTCCGTTTGAGCCGGAAGACCCTAATAAGAATAGGGAAAAAGAAACAGAACGAAAACAAAAAGGTCTTCCGTTGGAAACGGAAGACCTTAATTACTTTAAAGAACATTTATATACAGACTTCCATTTTGTACTGACCCGTGCCGAAAAAGAGAATTTCTAAGAATTACATTGTTTTATGATGGTAATTCCCATCTAGACATGATTGTAGGGCTTTTGGAGATCAGGGTATCGTTTCACAAAAGCGTGGTAAGTTGCACGTAAGTACGACGTAAGTAGTGCATAGCTAAATTTCGGCGTTTCACGAAAGCGTCTTAATTCACGTTGTATCATATGTTACGAAGTAACTTTAAGGCACCTTGGAGGTGAGGTTAAATTACGTCCTAACGTTAATTTCCAAAGATGGCAGCGTTCATGGTAGTCACAGACGAACAGGTGCGTCGAAATTTACGCAGAACGCGCGTGTTCCAGGACAGGCAGAATCCACTTTATGCCTTCCATATGATAATAGTGCAAATTTAAAACCAAGTTTCCCGCAGCTCTGTTATTTTTCAGATTGAATGAAAACCAAGAATGAGTATTGTTGTAAATATGTCATTTATTAATGACACAAATGAAACACATGAAATTTGGGAGATCCTATGACTTTCTACAATTTGTATCTACACCTTGTTATGGATCTCCCAAAACTTTAAAATAACATCATGACAATACTCAAAAAACACAAATATATCAAACATTTAAGCTGAAAAATAAGGTGGCAACAAACAATAGGCCACCAAAAATCCAACTACATTGGATTTTCCGCCACCCAAGGGAAACAATCCACGTACATGGACAACATAGGAGAAAAAACATAATAATCTTAATATACATGTTTAAGAAAAGATTCTGGACAGCAAACCCCTGTAACTTACCACATTTTAATTGCATTTATTTAAATCATGATAAACAATATTTCTAGTACAAAGGTTTAAAATATTTGTATTGATGTAATAAAACAACATATTGGCAATGGTTAATTACAATTAATTAATTACATTGCAAACAGTAAATTAGTCTATACAAATGATTTGCAGTAAACATTACAAATGCCGAGTCCTTTATTTCATGCTCCAATTTGTTATTTACTCTCTAATCATCCATTGCAGATGACTGAAGGTAACTCTATGGTAATAAATTGTAGGGGGAAGGGGTAGACAGACCTCATCTGAACCAACTTAATCTGACCTAAGGACAACCTTCATGAACATGTCAGACATAATCTGACCAATTTACAGATTATCTAGGGACAACTTACATGAACATATCAGACATAATCTGACCCATTTACAGCTTAGCTAGGGACAACCTACACGAACATGTCAGACATAATCTGACCCGTTTACAGCTTATCTGGGGGCAACCTACATGAACATGTCAGACATAATCTGACCCATTTACAACTTATCTGGGAAACCTACAAGACCACAACCAACATAATCTGACCCATTGAAAGCTTAACTGGGGACAACCTAAATGAACACAACCAACATAATCTGACCCATTGAAAGCTTAACTAGGGACAACCTACATTAACCAACCAACATAATCTGACCCATTTACAGATTATCTTAGGATTGATTGATTGATTGGTGTTTAACGCCGAGTCGGCAATATTTCAGCCATATTTCGGCAGGAAAATACGTTTAATGATCAGTTTTGAGAGTTTTTTGGTTTCTCTGGCGGCCCCCAGTGAGCCTACTCTTTTCCGAAAACCTGAGAAACGATCTTTTGCGTGCCAAGGGGGTTGTTATCCTTGACACGGGGCACCGTTTAACGTCCCATCCGACGGACTTAAAAATTAAAAATATTTAAACAGTTAAAAATAAAACATTTTTTAATCAACCAAATATATTGCACTGTGTACCATTAAATTTTACTGTAAAAATCAGTTTCATGTAAATAATCTAAAATTGTATTAACATTAACTTTTGTAAACAGTTCACGCATCGTTTGTACATTATTGAAAAGTCTACCTCGAATAGGCGAAAAATCAGTACATTCTAAAAGAATATGATTTATAGTAAGTGGACAGTCACATGATATACATTCTGGCTGTAATTCTCTTTTAAATAAGTATGCATGAGTTAATTTTGAATGACCTATACGTAGTCTTGAAATAATCACTTCATCCTGACGTTTAAGGCCAAAGTTAGATGTTTTGTTGTTTACTTTGTTCTCTATGGCATAGAGTTTAGTTGTATCACAAAACTCCCAATAAACTTGCCAAATAGAATTTACATAGAGTTTCACTTTATATTTCAGATCAGTATAAGGAATTTTAAAATAGGTTATGTCATATTGAAGGGCCATTTTTGCAGCGCTATCAGCCTTAGTGTTTCCAATAATGCCAATATGACTTGGAATCCAACAAAAATCAACTACTTTACCTTGTTGTGTAAAATGAAAGTACTGAATCAGTATATCTAGAATGTATGGTTGATCGATATTCATATTTTGTATAGATTGTAAGCAAGAAAGCGAGTCCGAAAATATTGTAAAATCGTTTTCATTAGAGGATTTTATATATTCAAATGCAAGCTGTATGGCTTTTGCTTCTGCTGTAAATATTGTTGCTTCATTTGGAAGTCGCAAAGAGAAAACATTGTTTTTAAACACTGCAGCCGCAGCTACTTTATTGTTGTCTTTAGAACCATCTGTATAAATTTCGACTGAAGAATTTTTTGATTGTTTTATTTCGGATAATTTCTGTTTAAAAACAAGAGAATTGGTTTCTGATTTCTTAGACTCAGTTAAAGATGTATCTACATTTGGTTTAATTAATTTCCATGGTGGTATTTCAGATAAAGTTGTAGTTTTTATGATATCCAAAGGTATTTCGGCATCTCTGATATGTTTTCTAGATCTTAGACCAATAGGCTTTATACAAGTTTTACATTTATCATACATATGTTCATATTGCGGATTAAAAACACAATCATAAGCAGGATTATTAATGTTTGCTTTTAATTTGAGAATATACTGTAAGGTGAGTTTGATTCTTCTCAAGTCCAGCGGTGGCTCATTTGCTTCGACATATAAACTATTAACAGGAGAAGTTCGAAAAGCTCCCAAGCAAAGTCGAAGGCCTTGATGATGGACTGCGTCGAGAGCTTTCATGTATGAAGCTCTTGCCGAGCCATATATAATGCAACCATAATCTAATTTAGATCTAACTAAAGAGCGATAGAGTTTCAATAGAGTATTTTTATCTGCCCCCCATTTTGTATTCGCAATTACTTTTATTACATCTAATGCCTTTGTACATTTTTCTTTCAGCATTTTAATATGTGATATAAAAGAAAGTTTGCTGTCAAAGATTATGCCTAAAAATTTAATCTCTTTTACTACTTTTATAGGGATTCCATCTAGTAACAAACGTGGTTCATCATGAGCTTTCCGTTTGGAGCAGAAGTGTATACAGGAGGTTTTACTTTTTGAGAACTTAAATCCATTCATATCAGCCCAATTTTGTATTTTGTTAAGACAGACCTGTAATTTTTGCTCAATATAATTCATACTTTTAGATTTGAAACAGAGAACAAAATCATCAACATAAAGACTTCCATGCATATCATTTTGAAGCACTTCAGCTATACTGTTCATTTTTATACTGAATAATGTGACCGATAAAATACTACCTTTGGTACGCCCATTTCTTGTTCAAAATTGTCAGAGTAAGTAGAACCAAAACGTACTTGAAAATGTCTATCATTCAAAAAATTCTTTATAAAATTGGGCAAGTGTCCTTTAAGGCCCATACTGTAAAGATCTTTCAAGATGCCATATCTCCATGTGGTATCATAGGCCTTTTCTAAATCGAAAAATACAGATACAACATGCTCTTTATGTATAAAAGCATTTCGAATATAGGTTTCCAGTCGTACTAACTGGTCAATGGTACTTCGGTTTTTCCTAAAACCACATTGTATATTGGTTAAAATGTTATTGGTTTCAAGAAACCATATTAGGCGTTCATTGATCATCCGTTCCATGGTTTTACATAAGCAGCTTGTTAAAGCAATTGGTCGGTAGTTATTAGGATCTGTATGGTTCTTTCCAGGCTTTGGAATAGGGATAATGGTAGCTTGGGTCCAGGAGTGTGGAAAAAGACCTCGTGTCCAGATAGAATTGAAAATTTGCAAAAGACATTCTTTACTACTTTGGGGGAGATGTTTAATTATTTGATAGTGAATTTGATCCGGTCCTACCGCAGTATCATGAGATTTATCTAAAGACTTTTGCAGTTCATCTAATGTGAATGGTTGATTATAACATTCCCGGTTTTCAGATGTAAAATTTAAGGTTTTCTCTTCTTGTGAGTTTTTATATGGAATAAATATAGGGCTCATATTGTTTGTGGAAGAATTTGTAGAAATTGTTTTAGCTATTTCATTTGTTATTTCTTTTTTATTCGTAATTATTTTATTTCCAATATTAAGATGCTGATATTTTTCAGGACCCTTTCCCTTAATTTTTCTTATTGCGTTCCAAACCTTATTTATTGGAGTATGCGAATTTAGACTAGAAACAAATTTTTTCCAAGATTTTCGTTTGCTAAAATTAATGGTTCTACGAGCTTTTGCTCTAAATATGCGGAAATTGCTTAAATTTGTTGATGTTGGTAATCTATTGAATAGTTTTTCAGCTTTTTTACGAGCTTTAATAGCATCATCACATTCTTAGGACAACGGGTATACCTACATGAACCTGACAGGCATAATCTGACCCATTTATAATTAATTAAGGGACAGGCTACATGAAAATGACAAGATTAATTTGACCAATACAAAATTGATTGCAGGACGACCTTTATAAGCAGATGTTTTGTGCTGTACTGTTATCATTAGGAGAGGGTAGTAGACTATACCTTATCAATTTAATGAATTGAGGAGAAAAAACACACAAAAATAAAAACCAAACTACTGGAGAGAAAGAGTAAAGGATCCTGTACTTATATATCTCTTGACTGCATCAAATTTCCATCTACCCATACGTTGAATTGCATTTTTCGAAGAACCCAACCTAGCTGCATGAGTAGCTGCCCCAATACAAAAAGCATAACCTTGTAAATTTTTTATTCAAACCCATGAATGTAAAACTTGCACCTAAATGTTTTGAAACCAATGACTGTGAAACTGGAGTTCCATCAATTAATTGAAAAAGGGGTCCCCTTTGAATGTTTAAATTGGCACATATACTCAAAAAGAGGAAACACAGGACAGAGATCTTTTTCAGACTGGGCCTCTAGGTAGATGGTAACTGACTGACCAGATTGCTAGTTTTTGTGTGTGACATAAAATTAAACTAAAATTAAACAATTTTCAATATCCTTGCCCAGTTTTAAAATGTATGTTTGACCTTAAAAACACTTGATTCATAGATTGCAGTGTCCTGACAAATAATTCTCCCAATCTAATGCTCTTAAAAGAATTCGGTTATTACAAGTAGGCCTTGTAAGACGTATAGCTTTTAAACTTTTGTAGGATATCCCTCCGAATTTCCCTTGTTGTTTGGAGTTTTGAGGCTGTTCTTTGGCATGATTTTTGACACCCTTTTTAACAATTTCTGAACCAAAAACAAAATTCTTAGATGGGTCTGGCAAATTCAGAATTTTTTGAAAAATTAAATGGCCGAAACATGTGATGCCAATGTGCTTGGTGAATAATACTCGAGTCTGTCAGCACATACATTAGATTTTATTGAAGCATGGTTAGCTCTAAAGTGAATTTTGCACTGTATTGCCACTAGTACAAGCCGACAAAATAATTTCATGAGGTTATGTTCACCAGATGACTGTTTATTTATGCCTTCTACTACTGCCTTATTGTCAAAAAAGAAAAGTCTTTTTGAAGCTTGTGCCCACATAATTCTAAATGTAATAGCAATTGGAAAAAGTTCTTTGATGCATATTTGACATTATATAAGGGCATCAGGCCATCTATCTGCAAACCATTTTGAACCCAAAACTACAGCAAAACTGTGTGACCCTGCGGCATCAATTTGCAAATTTAGATATTCTGAGGACATCAATTCTTTATTCAGGAAGACAGATTTTCCATGAAAATGATTTATGGTATATGACCAGGAAATACGACCAGGTAGCTAAGTCAGCTCTCGCTTCCCCTCTATCTTAGCATATCATTTAAAATCATCAAAACAACAAGTGAGATTGATTAAACGGCTTAAAAAGGCTCTACCAGGTACTACTAGCTACCCCACATGCGAAGTAAAGAAGACTTATGTGCTGACTGTAATTCTTTCAATGAGACCTTTTTTGCAGTTTTATATATATATTTTTTTTTATGGATGTCTATTCCATTATCCCAGTATCTACTTCTGTCCAATAGATAATTATTTTAGGTGTAGGTGTCTGTGTTTATTGCATCTTAAAAGGAGCCCCAAATTGCCTACATGAGAATAAAATACTGGCTAGAACATACCTACACTTTGATGAATTTGGTGGGCCCACAAAAAAATCGTCGACGATATGAGAGACCCCTGCTGCTTTAAAAATATTTCCATTGTCCACTGTAGTGCATAACTTAATGTTTCAAAATTTGACAACTGCTACTTGCTCACATTGGTTACCATATATCATAATATTAAAAATGAATTTTCCCAATGAAAACCTAATAGATGGTGATCTAGAGGGTGAACTGGAACTATTCTATAGGCCTCTTTGATGTCAGACTTTGCTCTTAAAATATATTGACCAAATTTTTTAACCAAACTTCTAACATTAACAATCCAATAACAGTGTACAGAAGAGAGCTCTTTTGGATGTTGGCATTCACAGACAGGTCTTTTGGAAAAAAGAAGTCATGAATTGTTCCGAAATTATTTGAATTACCTTTTGACACTAAGTTTAGGGCCGCAGTAGGGGTGATACAACAAATTGATTTAATTGGGGTGCAGGTACTGGTCCATCAATTCCCTTTTGCAGACCTGTTTCTGTGATCATTGATAATATTTTGGTGCTCCCTTGCTGATTTATGATTACTCAACATATTGGATATGATGGGGTCTGCAAACACAACCCAGGCGAAAATCCTATTTAAAACTCTGCACTAATTAAGTTTAAAGAGATCTATCATAATGAACTAGAAATTCACTTAATTTATTTGGATTGATTGGTGTTGGAAGTCGAAGACCCCCCAAAATACTGGATCCTCTCGCTGCTGCAGCAGCACACGCAAATCTAAATACTGATTTTCCCAGATTTTTTGTTTAATGCGTTGTGCTACTGTTGCACCGAGCAGAATCCCAACAATGTCAATATGTTATTTTGGGGGTCGCTGGCTCGCCTGAACTTAATAACTGATTGAGTATTTCTGATATGTTGCTTGTAGCATCTTAAGAGGGTTCCGCGACTACCTTGTTACTTTAGAATTTTGTCTGCTTGTTTTCATTATCAATCTGCACGGATGGATACGCCACCAGTTTTGACACTTCACTCTGAGTTTTTACTCTTTCCTCTTCTCCAGGTTTCGTCTGTGGCTGGGCGTCTCTTGGGCAGGATTGAAGCTGAAAGAATTCTATCTAGAATATAATTTATGACTATATATTTTAAGCGAACTACTTCATGTATTTTCTGCTGTTATGATGAAAGGTATCACCAACATTTTAGGTAATGACCTTTCATAATTGCATACTTTGATAATAAAATGATGAAGATTTCAACAACAGTGGCTTCATAACTGTTATATTTTACTGATAAATCAAGTCTTTATAAAAGAAAAAAAAAACATGCCTGGCTTTTGATCTTGTATTGAATAGTTTAGTTATACCTTGAGACAGCCACATGACTTACCCAGTACTCACTGAGAACCAACTTTGAATAAGCAACATGAAAAACTTTGACATCATGTATACTGCTAGTTCACATTACGAACCAATAACTTTGAGACAGTAACATGAAAAACTTTGACATCATGTATACTGCCAGTTCACATAGCGAACTCAAAACTTTGATACAGCAACATGAAAAACTTTGACATCATGTATGCTGCTAGTTTACATAGCGAACCAATAACTTTGAAACAGCAACATGAAAAACTTTGACATCATGTATACTGCTAGTTCACATTGCAAACCAATAACTTTGAGACAGTAACATGGAAAACTTTGACATCATGTATACTGCTTGTTCATATAGCGAACTAAAAACTTTGATACAGCAACATGGAAAACTTTGAGGTCATGTATGCTGCTAGTTCACATTGCGAACCAATAACTTTGAAACAGCAACATGAAAAACTTTGACATCATGTATACTGCTAGTTCACATTGCAAACCAATAACTTTGAAACAGTAACATGAAAAACTTTGACATCATGTTTACTGCTAGTTCACATTGCAAACCAATAACTTTGATGCAGCAACATGGAAAACTTTGACGTCATGTATACTGCCAGTTCACATTGCGAACCAATAACTTAAATACAGCAATTAACATGGAAAATTTTGACATATGTATACTGTAATTTACCCTGCAAACAATAACTTTTGAAACATTAGCATGGAAAATTTTGACATTATGTTCTGCAGGTTTTCATGAAGTTATACATATCTTAAAGAAAGATATAATAATACTTGAATGTTTAGAATGGACATCTTTCTAAATATCTTACTAGATATTTGACTCTTGTCCTATACATATGCATCTATTCATTTCCATGATTTATGCTCATATATCATGTATATCATTATATCAAACTTCAAATTAATTTATACTGGCCTTAGCCTCCTGCAAGTGTTGACCACCGCATCTTTGATTGACCATTGACCAAAGGTACTGGATGGGTACTGCATGCATGGTTTTGTACGTAGGTGAACTCCCTCAGGTACTGTAGGTTAGTCCCAAAACCCCAGTGTTTCTAAAATGACACACACAGTGTATGGTAAGGATTCAGACACAGAGTTTCTAAGCTGATTAATCTCAATAACAACATTGTTGCATCCCGGTGGTAAGTTGTGAGGGTCCCGTCGGAGAAGTTGCATAAAATTACATGTTTCACACTCGTACCATGAATCAGGAAGTTCGTAAAAGAAATATACCTTACAATCTTTGTGGGGGTCGAAGGAAAGTTCGTTACCTCAAATTTGAAAAAGGCTAATGTCAGGGGCTGTGGAGAAAGTACATAGTGTTCACGATGTCGCCAAACCCTTAACGTTTAACCCACCTTGGCCACGGATCAACAGTGAGAATCTATTTATAATTTAGGTCAAAACAAAGATTTTTTTTTCACATCTTGTCTTTCATATACTTGTCCATCCTTATAATGTACGAATGGCCGATTAGCACAGTCCTCGACTTGTCCGCCATTTTGAAACACCCCGCATGTACCCAGGCTCCGATGGAGTCGAAAAACAGTCACAAAGCGAATCCGAAATATCATCACTTACATACTGTGCATAAAGTCGTATGTACTGCTAATCCACTGATTATTTAGCATTGATCAAGATGAATAATCCGAAATCGTTATGTTTTTCTACAAAAATTGGTGTGTACAAACACTTGCAGCATAAACCAGCAATAATAATCACGTGATATATCCGACGTTAGCTCACGACTAATCGGCGCAAAGCCCGTAAACCTGAGACTATGCATTACATAACATCCTATCTCTGAAACCTGATATATACATGAAATATACTACAATCACTACATTCTAACCACAGAAATGGTAAATTACATATGTATGCATAAAACATATTATTGTCAATAATATTACATGATGCTTATGACGACATCAATATTATCCATCGTTACCGATTAGACAGAATGACCATCATCAGTATTATTGACATGGTTGAAGATCGTCTAGAGAGACCAACAAAAAGATCTGGGAGTCTTCCAGCCTCTTTGCAAGTGTTTGCTGCTTTAAGATTCCTTGCTTCTGGCTCCCAGCAGAGAGTGATTGGAGACACTCTGGGAATATCGAAGGCATCTGTTTGCAGGTATTTAAATACAAGGATTATAAAATTATGTTTTTTATGATAGTTTAATCGAATTTCTAATGGGCCCTTTTCAAAAAATCTTAAATTGTCCTCTCCCAACTCATGAAAAAATGGAAGAGAAAGACCTGTAAAGGCAGAAAAGAAACGAAAATTGAAATACAGCCGTTGAAGGGATGAGAAGAAAATTGTTATGAAATAAAAGAGCATTTCCTGAAAAGGCTTGAAGATTTAAAAAAAAAGAGATTAATTTGGTCCATTTTTTGGTCCATCGATAAAGAGAAGGTAAGCTTTAAAAATGCCCTTATGATAAATTTATACAATATAAAATTTTGATTAGGTCTATAGACGATGTTATCAATATCTTGTGTCGGACAATGACCAACATCAAGTTTCCGACTGGTGATGCCGAGACAACAAGGACGAAGTTTGGTTTCCATGCAATCGCAATGAGTGCTGTACCGAAAAGGTAAAATTAAATAGAACTAAAAGCCCGAATAGCTATTATATTTTTATATTCATAAAGGATATTCTCAGTGTCAAGCTTAAAAGGTAAACATGCAGACGATTTCGTTCATCATTGCATTGGTTTCGGTAAGTATTCGTTTTCTCCTTTTTCGTGAGTCCCTTTCCATGATTGCAAAATTAATTACTAGCATGTGATATTCAACTAGGCTACTTCACTGTAAGCTCTTCATTATGATGTTTCATCAATGTTAATGTCCGAGATGTGTTATGTGACTTGAAGAGAAAACTTCAATTTGAGGGGGCGCATCATGGATAATGTATAGCGATATCGTGTACATATTGACCTACTTAAAAAAATATTAAAAACGTATGCATACATTTTATATTAATATACTGAAATAGTAAACAAAGCATAAAATGTTTATAAATACAATGCTGTATACACACAGGGAACAAATGTTCTTCCAGCACTCGTTCTTCTTTTGATTAGTGTTTACGTCCTTATGTGGAGCAAACAGTATATCCTTCTGCTTCTCCACCTCCTCCACCAGGGCCTCTACTTCCCTTGCCGTAAAATTCTTCTTCCTCTCTTTCTTAATTTTAGAAAGTGTTTCGTCTGCCATTATTTTTTTACTTCCGGTAAAATTAAGTAGTACGTAAGGTGCGATCATTTACGACAGTTCTAAGTACCTTTAGTGAAACAGTCGTAACGTAGTACGTAGGTACTACCTAAATTCGTCGTAACTTGCTAAGTAGTACGTAATTTACGATGTTTTTGTGAAACGATACCCAGTACCCCAAAAGTTTTGCCAACTCCAAGCCTACAACTTACCACAAAAGTTTGATATCAGCTGTTACATTAAAATATTGATAAGAATATTGCCAAGTGATTGATATGTGTGTAATCAATTGACAGGTCATTTCTACTAGAGATGAAATAATGTACGAAATTATGATTGGTAATTGAAACCATACAAACTTTCTAAATATTTATGCACATTTGATTTTTAAATAAAGTGGGCATAAACCTTTTTGCCATATTTTTCCACAAGGATGTCCTTGAGGTCTTGAATAATTTTTTTTTAAAGATTTTGTGAAAGTTTTCACGGACTCAAAATAACATGGGATGACAGAAATTGGATTACCCATGAGAATTGACGGAGAATCTTTGTGGATATGGTCTACAAAAGAAAAGGAATCAAATTCACATTCTATTTTTATCACAGTTTGGTTTTTTTCTTGTTCTTTATTAGCGCTGAAATGGTTTTCTCTATAATCTTAAAAAATGTCTGTAATCTTTTATATTTAAAACTTCATCGAAACCATCTGAAAATTTAAGAATTGTACAGTCTGTATCTTGCATGGAGAAAGGGTATGGATTGTCTGTGAATCAAAAGGTGGTTTTAAAAAGAAATGAACAACAGTTGTAACTGTGCTAAGTAAAGCCTTAGCGTCAAAGAGAACTCTCCGGTTCCTTACAAGGACTTGGTTGTTGTCAAAGAATGTTATGACATGAGACACTTATGGAACTTTTTCTAGATTCTGAGTATGCTGATCAATCCAGTTCAGCATTGAAGTATAACTCTCCGCTTAGTGGGTACTACAATATAAGTTTCAGACAGACTATCTTGCTGCTACAGACGTAATTTAATAGATTCAAGTACGGTGTATATGAAATTGCAAATTTGTGTTGTTTGCAACAAGTGAATATAAATACTCGATGGCTAACACGACCCTTGGTTTTTGTTACGAATTTATGTTTATGAACACGGCTTCTTTCCATCACTCATTTGTTAATGTCACACGTTTCCATAAGGGCAATAATTGTGTACTGGCCACTCATACGCATCAATTCTCACTAAATTGCTCTCCCTATGACCTATGGCCTTCGCAATTCTTTTTATTTTTTTTAACGTTTTACCGATGTGCTATTCATACGAATAATGACATTTTTAAACTTATATACAAGTTCTGCCGACTCGGCGTAAAACAATAATAATTAATCTACGTTTTCATCACTTGTTAGTAATTTTGTTTATGCATAAGATGTACAGATGTACAAGCAACTTCTAGTCAGGTTCCAATTTTCAATTATTCATAATATGTGCACGAATTTTATTACTTGAAATTCGGTAAGTTGTTTCTTTTCAAAATTGACATGTTCCTAGCAGCTACATAGGGGCATGTTTTCTTTGTAACAAAAAAAAATTATATATTCACTGATATAAACGGAGTTAGACCCCCATCCCCCTTTTAAGGGATTGAAATAATAAAAAATTTATAAATACATTAAAGCCGCTTGGTCCGATTCTAATCGCTAAAAATATATATTCGTTTTTCTTCTTGAAAAATAATTGTCCATAAATAGTTTGAACTTTTGTCAAATTATATCCCCAAAGTCTTTTTCTTTTAAAAGATATCAAAATTCAAAAGTTAAAAAAATAATTTTTGTTAGGTCACACAAAAAATAATCCTATGTTGATCATTGTTGATATCGCGTGAAATCACCTTCGAAAAAATAAGTTTATCGCTTGCATGTTTATATCATGAAGAACAAACCCGAGCATTTTTTATACAACAAAGTACATGTATTGCCTGTAACGGACAATAGTTTAGCTCCTTTATAAAAATCATATTAGATATCTGATTTTTCCTTTTTTTCTTAAAATATGCATATTTAATATAAAAGTTTCTACATGTATGAATCATATTCAATAAATTTCTTGAAAAGATGTATTATGGCTAAGGCTTCTACTAAATAGAGAAAAAAAATACTCGGGTTTGAATTATCTTCTTTATTGAATATATCCGATAAACTTATTATTTTCAAAATTGACTTCACAACAGACCTTAACTTCCGTCAGGAACTACTGTTTGTCAATAAGGTTTATGATCTGCATTTTCCATGTAAGGATTGTTGTTATAAACTATTGAATCAATCCTATAATTTGTTTTTATATATTTTCTATGTAATGAGGTACATTTATTGTGTAAGATAATATGCGCCTGTTTCGGGTTAAGCGGCTTTAAGTAATACACCTGCTCCATGTAAACTTTTAAATTTTATTCAATAATCATTTTGACCATATCAATATAAGAGTGTCCTGTCACAGTCAGTTTGCTCTGACCAACATGACCGTTTCCTTTATCTCCTCTCCGTTAACTACCGGCGGATTCCAGGGAGATAACCATTCCCTGGACCAGGGGCCATTCAGAAAGGCCGAGTAACAGTTCCGGAACCACCATGCGCCCTTAAAAACCGCAGCACAGCTACGATCCGCGCCCAGGTCATTGTCTCGGTCAGGCGTACTAAAGGACATCCCATTTAATGTGCTATCGGGTCGTCGAGTGTTAAGCATGTTGTCACCTAAAAAAAAAATAAGAAAATGGCAATTCTATATAATTAGGATAAAAGTGATGTTAAAAAAGTAGAATTGCATCAAACGTTGCGTTGGTAAACATTTGAAAGCAAAGATCGGTTATCACGCCTAAAAACGTCTCACTTTATGATACGCATTTGGTAATGTATCAGAGCATATCCGGATCTTTGAAAACATTGGTGATTGGGTCAAGAGTAAAAATTACATTATGACGCTTGTCATGATTGTGGAAATGAAAAAAAAACGACCTTAGTGAATTTATAGTGAAATAGAATGGCTAACAATTATATGAAAAATATCTTCCAACATATGTATGAATGACGAATTGAATTTGATATCGACATCGATTGTGTACCAATTATAGTCTTTGCAATGCATTGACTCTTAATAGGACTCATAAAAATTTTGTACCACCTACTTATTTGTCAACAGCTGGACTTGTATTGAATTAACACTAGGAGGGTGGTCTTGAGATTAAATCAACAAAACCACAAATAAAGGTTTTTACGATTTACTGCTGCATAAAAACAAGGAAGGTGAGATCTGATTAGAAAAGGGTAAATTTGTTTTTGTAGGATTAACTTTATTTGCCTTCATTCCTTTTTAACCTTTCAGTGCATCTTTCGCTTTTATTATTAACGTTTGTTTTAATTAAATCTTACCCAATGTCCCGTTAACTGGCCCTCCAAGAAAAAGTCTGTAGTTATCGGCTTCATCAGAAACAGAGAACTGATGATAAAGCTCGTACAATCTTGTGTCATTTTGTAATGTTATAGAAACGTAGAGGGATGAGTTTCTTTCTTTAGTAAGTTGGTGAATGACGTCATTTCCTTTAAAATACATCATGTTTATATAACAAAGCCAAAGCATGATATAAAATTGTTGCAGTGTTATACAAAAACAGTTTCCATAAACACAGGTATATAATTATCATACAAATTACAAGAAAATATATGGAGAACTTTCAATTCTAACTTTTACTTATCAAAAATTAAGTTAATATAACTAAACAAATCAACATTTTATATAACTATAACGAACTAATAATATGTGTTTACCAATCCAGTACGTGTCCTCCGGGTTCCCGAAGCCTGTTTTATACTCCGCCCAAGTTTTGTAGAAACTCACTGATCCACTCCTGCGTTTTTGAATTGCCTATAAAGAACAATCATTTAATATGTGACGGTCATTTATGGCACCTGATCCTTCCTCTTATTTTGTGAATGTCTGATTTTGTATTTTTCAATGGACTCTTGAGTAAGAACATTGTTAGTTATTTCAATAAAACAGACATCTCATAATTAGTGAAAATATCTCGAGAGGGACGATAAACCATATACAATGAATGGATCATTATATAACATTTTGAAATAAGTTTTCATATTATATCACAAATATAATGTTTTTAAATCCATATGCCCTGAACAACTGCTGAATCGCTCCGGATATAATTATATTTCACCAGAAATATCGCCCTCCTGAATACGCTTTTATTCCCTCGCGTGTAATTATCCTGCATATTAATTACGTCGGGTTCGGAATTCACAAAGGCAGTTGCTAAGCAAACGTTCTGCGAAAATTATATAATGTACGGGCAATTTGTTCACTGGAATTCAGAGGAATTAGATAATTTAGGTTAGGAGAAAAATTCCTTAATATAACAAAAGTTATCAACACAAGTGTCAGCATACTGAAAAGTTTTAAATAAATTTGTTCGATGATCGGTCGATTTGAGTTCAATGAACAAAAATGTTTTGTAATATATTACATGGCTGAATTGTCTGGCAGCCAGAATATTTGCCCCTTTGTGACAGGAAAGGCCTGCAGCATTTGGTGACTTAACACTTTGGAACTTTCCTGTCACCTTGATGGAAATATTATGGTATGCTGCCCTCGAAGCAAGTAATACGAGTATTTATGTTTAATATTTCATGTTAGAATTAACATTTGTATTTAATAGTACAATCTTGAAACCATAATTTCGAAATAAAGCATTTATATACACATCACTAATCGCAGTTGACAATGTACATAAGCGCAAATTATTTTTGGAGTATTATTCATATAGGAAGAAGATAAGGGAAGTTAAGTGTTAATAAGTGAAGCGAGAAGTGAGAGAAAAAGACGAGGACTTACTGTCCATCCCCCTCCTACGATGTCCATGTCACAGAATACTTGGATCTGAGTCTCGTTACGGAATGGGTTTATTCCATAAACTCCGGAAAGTGTATATCCATTTAAAAAGAGGTCCTTGCGGTCAACATTTACTTTCAAACCTGCGTCAAATAAATAATTACATTTATAAATATCTCGATGTGAGCAAAAACACAAAAAACAAGAGGCCCACGAGCTTTATAGGTCACCTGAGCCTTATGCAACAATTTTCCAGTTATTGAATTTGATTCATGTTTTAAACCAGATGCTATATGACATTCACAATTTTGAAAGAGACACCATTGATCATCATAACAATACACTTAGCAGTTGCTTAGCTTGGTTACTGAATACCCATATGCAGGGTAGGGGGAACAAAAATGCATTCCAACTAACCAGTAGAGCCCCTAACACTGTGACATAAATCCTTGACCCTAGGTCCACACATTGCACAAATTTCAAAAAAGCACCCTTAATATAAAAAAAATTAATGTTTTATCAATACAAAAGAGCACATTTCAAACAATAAATTCATTTTCAGTATATAAGTAGAGCCCCTGACCCTGGGGCTTTGAAATTCGCATTTCTGCAAGATTAGGGCCCTTTCTCATCATAACTATAAAGGTAGTTCATCTGCTTTACACCCAGAGACGAAGAAAAATTTTTTCAAAGATTTAATGTATTTTCATTATATTATCAATTGAGCCCCGCCCCCCTAACACCAGAACCCCTGACCCTGGGGCCATAAACTTCATAATTTTAAAAGAGGCATTCTGGTTCATCATTACTATGTACTTAGTTTATTTAATTCCTAGGAGAAGAGAAGAAGATTTTCAGAGAATTCATGTATTTTTAATGTACAAGCAATAGAGCCCTGCCCTAAGACCAGAAACCCTGACCCTGGGACCATAATTCACAACTTTGGTAAAAACACTCTTGCTCATCATAACTATTCACTTAGTTGGTTTATTTAATACCTAAGAGCAGAGAAGAAGATTTTCAAAGAATTCATGTATTTTCACTATATAATCAATAGAGCACCCCCCCCCCCCCCAACACCAGAACCCTTGACCCTGGGGCCATAAAATTCACAATTTTGGTTGAGGCACTCTTGCTCATCATAACTATTTACTAAGTTGGTTTATTTAATACCTAAGAGCAGAGTAGAAGATTTTCAAAGAATTTATGTATTTTCACCATATAAAATCAATAGAGCCCCGCCCTAACACCAGAAACCCTGCCCTTGTGCCATAAAATTCACAATTTTGGTTGAAGCACTCTTGCTCATCATAACTATTCACTTAGTTGGTTTATTTAATACCTAAGAGTAGAGTAGAAGATTTTCAAAGAATTCATGTATTTTCACTATATAAAATCAATAGAGTCCCGCCCTAACACCAGAAACCCTGACCCTGGGGCCACAAAATTCACAATTTTGGTAGAGGCACTCATGCTCATCATAACTATGCACTTAGTTTGTATATTTAATACCCAGGGGCAGAGAAGAAGATTTTCAAAGAAAGCATGTATTTTTACTATATATAATCAATAGAGCCCCGCCTTAACACCAGAAACCCTGACCCTGGGGCCATAAAATTCACAATTTTGGTAGAGGCACTCATGCTCATCATAACTATGTACTTAGTTGGTTTATTTAATACCCAGGAGAAGAGAAGAAGATTTACAAAGAAATAATGCATTTTCACTATAAACTTATTTAGCCCCACCCTAGCACTAGAACCCCTGAACCCAGGGCCATGAATTTCACAATTTTGGTTAGACTGCTTGATGTTCGGGAGTAAAGAAGATTTTTAAAGAATGCATTAATTTTAGTGGTTTTGGCACCACCCCTAGGGCCCCAGGGGGACAGGGATCATGAAATTCACAATTTTTGTTCCCTTCAACCCATAGATGCTTTGTGCCAAATTTGTTTGAAATTGGTTCAGTGGTTGCAGAGAAGAAGCTGAAAATGTTCAAATGTTAACACACGACGGACAAAAACGGATAGCAATAGGTCACCTGAGTTTACTGAGGTGACCTAAAAATCTGTAGAAAATTGCCTTTTGTCGTTAATTATGTTTCTCCATGTTCTCGAAAAGTCAAAGAAGGCCATACACGATATTCGGAAGTTCTTGTATTTCATCTATCATAAACTGTCGTGAGGTAATTTTGAGCAAATACATTATAAGTACCTCTCGAAGGACGAATTCAACCAGGAAAAAAAAATCTGTAATATCGAGCTAGGTTAATTGAAGAATAATATGACCATTATTGTCAACGGTGTTTTTTTTTTTTACTTATAATGGATGTAACCTGTGGCAAGTGATGGAACCTGGTCCCCAGTCTATTTTCAAATATGGCTGAAATATTGCCGACTCGGCGTTTAATGACATGTAACACGGCGTACGATCGAACCGTGAACGATCACCGGAAGAATTGGGAATGTAAACAACGAAGAGTCCAGGCATCGAAAGACCGTATTTCTTCAGCTTGTTTGGATGATTTAACCGATTCTTACTTGTGTAAAAGTGTAATAACATGTTTTTCTGTTAAAAATGCTCTGTTTGTTTGGATAATTCCACAGTAACCGTCAGTACCGGACTTAAATAGATGATGTGCGATATCATGTAAGTATACTTCACACTGTACACTGTATATGTGTGCATTTTTACACATATTTGTCTCTTTAAACAATGTTCTCATGTCTTAAACTATAAACAACAGGGTTCTCCATGAGCTGTTTTACTGTGTTGCTCCCGACACAGTAAAATTTTCTCCGACACAGTCACGATTCAAATTTCATGCATGCGACACAGTAAAAATTCTGCCGACACAGTTAGAGTTGTGATAATTAGAAAATCTTTTTCAATTCAAAAAGTTATAACACTTAATTACTAGGGCTTCACCTTGAGTAGTCAATTAATTATCTTGTAGACCCTCGCCAGACTTAACGCATGACGGAACAAAGACAAATAAATTGTTTTCACAACTCAATGTACCGGTTAATTGGTAGCTGCAATAAAATACATTGTTTTACTTATAAAAAATATTTAAATATGTCTTTCCTGTAGAGCTACGGCCATAGAATTATGTAAGCACTGTAAGTCAAACATGACATCGTTCCGAAGTCATTTTATTGATGTAAATAAATTGTCGAAAATTTTGAAATTCAGCATGTTTACTGTTCTGATGTTCCTTTTTTGTAATGCTGTAACTCGATCAAGAAACCTGATAAATAAACGCGGCAAATCTACTTTCACAAAAATGTTAAGTAGTTCGAATATCAGTCAGAATTTCCTCTGCTTTCCGAACTTTTTTTCCCTTTTATCAGTACCTACGACCATGCCATTTGTGTAAAGAATTGGCGATATTTAAAAAAGTGTGTGCTTATAATCTTTTGTAATTATAATGAATTTTGGTTCAGTCACGAATTTGTTCGCGAAAATACCGCAAAATATTGGTGCTTTGCGTAAACTCTGCAAAACAGTAAAATCTCAAATGATGGAGAACCCTGAAACATTTTATTATATTTAGTATAAACAAAAATCGGGTGCGGAAAAAGAAGTAGTCAAAGTTGACAGAAGCGCGGGGGGGGGGGGGGTTATTTACAGATACTCAGTCATATAAATTCCATCAGCTATCAATGAGCTCTAAGACTAAAACAATCATATATATTATGCCTAAATCAGGTTTTTACTCTTATCATTTTCCTAATAAGGTCAGAAAATAGTTTTTTTTTCATTTCTGTGTAATTAATAATAAATGAATGTAGAATCATCATGACCATTTCTAATGCTTCTGCTTAAATGTGTAATGAGCTCACTAAGCAGTGCACTTACACATTGTACATGTATGTATGATGTATTATGAGTTATGAAACATAAGTTAATCTTATCATTTTAATTATAAAAGAAAGTGGATTGTCTGCACTCATGCGTCATCGCAGCACAAGGATTTCAACCTAAAAAGTATGTATGATTTTATTTTTATCATGTTTTCTTACATGGTCATTAAAATACATAAACATCATTATCTGAGTTGACGTGACATTTCTGCAGTTACTCGGAACACACGATTTTCTTCTTTCAAAAGTATTGAGAGTAAAACTGAAAGAAATGTTGAATTTTTCTGGTCATCATGTTGAAGTATCATAAATTTTCATTTTCAAATTTCAAGACAAAAAAAAAGAAAAGACATTAAATAGATAAATACAAGCAGAAAATAGAGAAAAGTCACTAAAACAAATGTTTCCATACTTGTTAGCAAGTTGATAAGATAAAATGAATTATAATATACAAGTAAATTATGTTGAATAAGATTTTATATATATATATATGTATATATGACTGAGGTTGCAGTTTAAGATTTTATTAGGGCCCCGCTTGGCGGGCGCCCTATAGTGATCAGTCTGTCCGTCCGTCCGTCCGTCCGTCTGTCCGTCCGTCCGGCTGTCCGTCCGTCCGAGATCTCTTGTCCGGGGCATATCTTCTCTCTCCTTTGCCCAATCTGGCTCATACTTCACCAACAGAGTGCCCTTGGGTAACCGGTGTGCAGTGACCTTGAACCAGGTTTCTAGGTCAAAGGTCAAGGTCATAGCTGAATTATATGAAAAATCCTTGTCCGGAGCATATCTTCTCTCTCCTTGGCCCAATCTGGCTCATACTTCACCCACAGAGTGCCTTTGGGTAACCGGTGTGCAGTGACCTTGAACCCGGTTTCTAGGTCAAAGGTCAAGGTCATAGCTGAATTATATGAATAAACCTTGTCCGGAGCATATCTTCTTTCTCCTTAGCCCAATGTGGCTCATACTTCATCCACAGAGTACCTTTGAGTAACCGGTGTGCAGTGACCTTGAACCAGGTTTCTAGGTCAAAGGTCAAGGTCATAGCTGAATTATATGAAAAATCCTTGTCTGGAGCATATCTTCTCTCTCTTCTTGGCCCAATCTGGCTCATACTTCACCCACAGAGTGCCCTTGGGTAACCGGTGTGCAGTGACCTTGAACAAGGTTTTTATGTCAAAGGTCAAGATCATAGCTGAATTATATGAAAAATCCTTGTCCAGAGCATATCTTCTCTCTCCTTGGCCCAATCTGGCTCATACTTCACCCACAGAGTGCCTTTGGGTAACCGGTGTGCAGTGACCTTGAACCAGGTATCTAGGTTAAGGATCAAGGTCATAGCAGAATAATATGAAAAATCCTTGTCTGGAGCATATCTTCTCTCTCCTTGGCCCAAACTGCCTCATACTTCACCCAGAGAGTGTCTTTGGGTAACTGGCGTGCAGTGACCTTGAACCAGGTTTCTAGGTCAAAGGTCAAGGTCATAGCAGAATGATATGAAAAATCCTAGTCCGGAGTATATTTTCTCTTTTGTTTGCCCAATCTGGCTACTACTTCACTCATAGAGATCCACTGGTCAATGGATGTGCAGTGACCTTGGTCAAAGTTTCTAGGTCATTGTCAGAATTACCCTTTCTGTTTGAAATCTTTATTTGGTGCATAATTCTTTGCCTTTAATTCCAGTAAATTTATATAACTTGGGATACAAAATAACTTCGATAAATATTAGTAAATTTGCAGTATCCGTGAAGTCGTACTAAATTACTTTTACTGTATAACACAATTGTTCCTCTTCAAAATAATCCCTTTTAAAGGACCTTACATTTTCATGTTCATTGTGGAACGCGGGGCCCTTTGAGATGGCCACCATCTCAATGATATCTAGTTTTTCATGATTTCTAAATGCATTATTTTTGGGAGAGAAAAATGTGAAATTAAAACCAATTGTACATGAAATGTGAAAGATAGTCTGAAATCATGGTGTTTTTATTGAGGAGATCAGTGTGTTTTCTGTGCATTGTTGACATTTGAAGATCTTTTTGGTTTATGACCATCTCTCTGACAATAACTCGGACATTTGAATTTCAATTTGAGCGACGGTTAAGAAAGCCAAATTATATGCATGTAAAACATTATACAAGTGTAATAAAACATTGATAAACATAGTTCATGTACATGTATCTGTGATCTTTGCATTGAAATTCATAAATGCTGTACATTGATATTTTTAATGACTGTCTCATGGTAATGGAATATTCAGTTGTTAAACATTGTTGAAGAATCACCTTGAATAAAAATATTGTGAACTTGATAAAGTATTTTTCCTCATTTAAACACTGAATATTTTAAGAACAAATGACAAAGTCAAATACAAAGTTTACTCAAGAATGTGTTGTAAATAATGTAAGTACTGTGAATTTTATGCATGTTTTATAAGGTCTAAGGAACATGTGGAGCATTTTAATATTTCTCAATCTGACACTGATTAACATTCAAGATCAAATGCCAAAGTCAAATATAAACTTGTTTTACTTAAGAATGAGTTATACATGTTAGTAATGTGAATTCTGAATTTATAAGATCTTAGAAACATGTGTGACCTCACTACAATATTTATTAATGTCAATCTATCAACCAATATCAAATTTAGAAAATATATTTTATTAAGCATAAATTATTAAATTTTCACACATAAAAAATTGAAATAAATTTGTACGGTGTTGAGCTGAGCATAAACTGAGAAGAAATTGAAGTGAAATGAAAAAAAATTAACAATTAGATTATCTTGAATTTAGCAACTATGGATTTTGCATATTTGAAAAATGTCACATCACAATAGATGATAAACTGAAATTTAAAAAAGAACAAATTACTGAATTTAAATAAAAAAAATCATAAAATTAATATTGATATCATAAGACAATTTCACATTTAAAATGTTTAAAAAGTGAAAGTCAAGATATTCTATATCTACATTTGGCTTGTCTGTTTGGTTTATGGTCTAGTCATATCCTCTTTTTCAGAATTGCATACAGAAAAACCTGTTACACAGGCACCGTTAGACTAGATCTATACATGTACACGCATGTTATTTTCATGGTGCTGATCAGTTGAAAAAAAGAAAATTTTACATAAAACGTATACTTAAACATTATTACCATATAGGCATACGATTTTTAAAAATAATATTACACGTCGAACGCAAGTCGCGATCCCGGGTCTCACGATAATTGTTAGTAGGAAAATTAAAAACTAAGTATATTTTTCTTTAATTTTTCTGGTAGGCCATTTTCTTTACATATGTTTGCAAAATCAGTATTTGTCAACATGTTATTACGATCTGTTTGTTAACATTATTTTTTAACATGGTTATGATAATCGTAAAAAGCGGTCAGTCGGGAATTATGGAATGCCGATCACGATTATTTTTCTCTATTAAAATTTATAACATTTAAATGAATACCATAATTATATATGATTTTATTTTATTTCCTGGTATTCCCTTTTTTCGTTTTATCAAATTAATTCCTAAATATTAAAAGACTGAGAGATGCAGGATAGGATAGGATAGGATAAGACTGAAATCACAGGATAGGATTGTGGATGCAGGATTCACGATAGGATAGGATAGAATTGTCAACTTATAGGATAGCAGCACTGTATACGAACTAGACAGAAATTCATTATATTTCCATTTCATTGCGAAATAAAATTGTAGATTTATATTTTAGTAATGAAGACATAGATTTTTCATAGCCCTCACCCACTGACTTCAAACACAAAGACAGTCGCACGGGATTTTCATACTTATTTGGACTCCTTAGCCTCAGACACAGAGACAGATGCGCACGAGATTCGCAAATTTCTTAGGCCTCCCTAGCTCTTGACCGTTCGACCTGACTAATTTACATTCTGGTAGAATTATCAAGAAAATAACTTCGCTAAGAGTTATCAAAGAGACAAAAATAAGAAATGGAAATACATTGTATATATGCTTGTTACAACATTGCAACATAACAAATTTAGAATTTATGACACATGTTATGCAAAGGAGAAAACAAAATCTCAGCCTTTTTTGAAATATATACATTCATAGTATGTTATCCGAATATTCAGTTTGAATATGGAGGTGGTTATATTTAATAATCTTATATTGAATAAAAAATGAAAAGGCATTTATAAGATTTAATATAATAATGTTACTGAAACATAGTATGGATAGAAAATTACTAATGATTTTTTTTTTTGCGTTTATAAGACAAATTTAAGAAGATGCTGATGGTGTGTGGGATAATTGTACCCAAAGTAGTTCAGAATTGCTTGAAAAAATTCAGATTGAAGCTGTCAGAATTATTACTGGGCTTAAAAATAATTCATCCAGAACGTGTTTGCATGGTGAACTAGGAGGGGACCATTATATCTTGGAAGAGGAAAACACAAACTTCAATTGATGTATAAAATGATTAATAGTTCTGCACCTGATTATTTGTATGATTTGATTCAACTTTGATTTCCTGTTCAACATGCATACAACCTAAGGTCTGGATTTAATCACTTATGTATACCAATTTGTAAAGCAATATTGTACTATAATAGTTTTATTCCCTCAACCATCATTTTTGGAACAGTTTTAGTTAAGATGTGAAAAGAAAGTCTTCTTTATTACCTACGAGGGGTTATCACAAAAGTTTGACTGTAGACTAGCGCCATATAATTAAAATCACTCACAGTATATCAATGAATGTCGAATCATCTACTTTGCATCAGTTTTTTTTTTTATCCAAACAATAAACCACAAATCATGAATGTAATATTTCAATAAATAAGTAATGAAAATTATTTTTTTTAAAGCAGTATTGTTTTTGTAAGCAATGGTACATGTATGTCCTATCAGCTCAAACTCAAAAACGACATTTTTTTCGACCTATTTGTAAGTGATAAAAATTCATTTGATATGATTATTTGACATCCAAAATTTCCTTTAATTCGGGTATGTGTTGGGACACAATTGTTTCATGCCATCTGAAATTTTCACTTCATTCTGGAAATTCTATGAAATTTTATCGTAAATTTTACACGGAATGTCCAAACAAATGATGCACTGAAAATAACATCAAAAGGGGGAAAGGGTTTCCGTTCCAACATTATATAAAGTTTTACCTCTGAAAGAAATAGTTAAGGCCTAAAATAAGTTGAAACTGGCTACAGAGAAATAATATGCATCCAGAGTACTTGCATTGTCTTTAAATGTCAAAATAGATTCAGAAAGTGAAGGGATACACAGTAAATGTCGATTTGCAGTCAAGGTTTGAAAAATCAATCCCTAAAAATTGACGCTCATCACGTGTTGTAGATATTAAACTCTCAAAAGCAAAATTTGCCAGTACAATCAAGCGCGGATCTCTCCCAATATATTAATCCATCTTTAATATTATATTCATTGAAGGCCATTGTTAATGACATTGTATTCATAAAAAAAGGTGGGTTTTAGTCCTTACTCAACTCCAGGGAATCCCATAAAAAAGTGTACGAGGTAAAAGAAGAGGACATTGACAAAAAACAATGACGTTGTCGGACGGCATGAAAATAAACGACGACAGCGACTGGTGATCATACAATAAAAGCGTGGATTTCATACGGAAGATACTGAACATTATTTTATCAACTGCCCATCATATGATGTTGAAAGAAACTTATTGGTACAAAATTAAATAATATTGATGTTGTTTTTGAACTCGACACTCTACTAAGAAGAAAATGTTAATACTCTTACATGTACCAAAGAAATTGTAAAATATTTTCATATGTACAAGAATTTATTAAATCTTCTAAAAAACTAAATTAGGGACACTTTTTAGTGTTATATTAAATATTTTATTACCGGTAAATTCATAATTTTTTCCCCAAATACTTGTATTATTTTAAATTTTAAACTGGAACAGTATTTAAATAATATGTACACAGTTAGGGGTTCATCTTTTTAAAAATGTAATATTAAAGCGGCACAGTGAGTCAAAATCATATCGTAATTTTAAGATATCTGTAGCATACAGAGAAAGACTTATGAAATTATGAGTATTTAGCGAATATATGACAATTAAACTGCAAGAATTGACTGCACAGTATAAGTGCCGGAAAAATAAAGGTTGTACCTACCGTTTCGTTGTTTCGGTTATGTCAAGGTCACGCAGCTCTTATTTTTAGCTCAAACTTGTAAACAACATTCAACTGGAGCATGCAAAGGTGAGAAATATGTTCTAAAAACTTTTTAAAAAAGATTAAATCTAATTTTTTTGTCTTCTTACATTCATTCGTGGATAACTGAGACCATGGTAACTATGGAAACTTATTCAACACTTTTCTGCGCACGCGTACAATAGGGAGGAAGAAGTACCAGGGTATTTTGCAATATTTTCGTTCTGGGGCAGACAGAAATTATTTTTACTTTCATTTTTCCCCATAAAATATCATTTTTAGGTTCTGAAACATGTAATTTTCTGAAACTGAATACTTTTGGGATTTGAACAAAATTTACAGAGGTCATGCAAAAATTCTACATTTGTCAATTTTTCCCTTTGTGCGTCACAGTGCCGCTTTAATAAATACTACATAAATGTGAACGTTTATTTTTCATTATAATTTTATTGGTTATCATGTATATGTATTATTACCTAATACTGTATCTTGATCAATTATACAAGGAGAGGGTGTACACAGTCATTGCCTGTTGCCCAATTCTTATTCAATTACTCAATGAAATATGTTTCAAGTAAATATCTGCCTTGTATATCTAAGTATTGTTTTGAAAATATTCAGAAATTCAATTAACTTCTGATTTCTAATCCGATTTCTGAATCTGCTTAAATTCATCAAATACTAAACAATGTTATATTGGCAAATTACGTTTTTTTATCTATAGAAAACAACATCATCTGGTGAAAATGCCTTATGAGATTACTATATTTTATTTCAAGAAAACATGTTTAAATGGCAATGACAAAATCGGGAAAAATAGAATGCTTATAGGTAAACAGAAAAATAGATAAAACAAACAAAAACATATAACTACAGCTGCATAAGTATCATTTTACACAAGCAAATCAATTTTACTTCTGTCCCCGATTCAACTGTGGTGTAGTGGTAACATTTATTTTCTAGAATAATATCATTACTCTTTAAATATGAACTACAATTATACCTTCTTAGTACTGTTCATTATTTAAAATCTAATTAAGTCCGAATAAACTTCTTTAAAAAATAATTAATTTGCTAATTATTTGTAAAAATTGATGTACATATAACATAAAGATAAATGAGGGTGAGGGAACATTTGGAGGGATTAATAATATACATTTATTGACTGAGTTCGAAGGCAACATGCCTTTTGTCGGACCCAAGAACCAAACTGTCTGCCTGAGGCCGTTAGGCCGAAGGCAGACAGTTTGGTTCGAGGGTGCGACAAAACGCATTTTGCCCGAGAACTCTGTCAATAAATGTTTTGTTATACCTTTCATTTTATTTTATATTTTTTGACATACATGTATTTCGTACTATATTACGTAATGTAACATAAAATCTGTCACTTTTTAAAACCAAAGAATGAAAACGAGATTAAGCTCCGCTCATTCTGTGACGTTAGCGGTCCAACATCTCTCCGAGCGGTCCAACATCACACTCAGCGGTCCAACATCGATTTTTTTATGCCCGCTCAGCAAAACATTAAAAATGTTAGACTTTTTTCTGTATAGATTTGTATAGGAACAAATTTTTAAAGGTATAACAATGCCAGAAGTTGACCTGTCAGTATGCAGTAGCAGGATGTGAGAAAAAATGGTCAGAAACATTTCATTTAGAAATGTATATCATTACGGATCTCCTTGTCAATTAAAGCGAACATATTCACGTCGGATTTCACACATTATGTGAAAGTTTTGGGTTGGCTCAGCATCAGCACAGGCGAAGTTGACAGAGCTCACGGATCTCATGCTAGTCTGTGAACCCCCAGTCCCTGAGGGAGCACACACGTCTGGAATCAGTGTGCCGTCATGAAACTGCCATGTTCCATTCACAGCCTCTCCTTGAACCCAGACCTGGATTGGGAAATGATTTGCATATTGTCCTGTAAGGAAAGAAGTAGGAGGGGTGAATGATTTGATTGACAATTTTTGTCTCTTTCAAACGCATCTTTTTGTCAGAGGTCGAAAAAATAACCTCGAATGTATAAAGATCATCGTATATTAAAAATATATACATTTTTTGCTTTTATAAATCAAGGAGAGAAGGTTGAAAGGTTCCTTCAGTGGCATATAGTAGATATTTTTACACCCCCCCCCCAAAAAAAAACAAAACGTTGAACCACATACTCAACATATAAGACATATATTTCAAAATATGTGAAAGGGGGTTGTCATGTTGTCAACGTAATACATTCGAGGTTGTTTTTCCGCAGGTCAGAAAAGCCCGAGAAATCGCTATTGTGTTTGTTTGAGATATTACGGTATTCGAAAATAATTTTAGATATGTATATCAATACGGATCTACATGGTATTGTTTATTTGATTTTGTTCAATCTAATCTTTGATATTTTTCTCTTTCTTTAAGCTAGTCTCGCATAGAACTTTACATACTTCAGTAGCTTAAAATCTGTAAATCTTGCATATTCATAAAACGGCTTAAGCTATTTGGTTTACAAGTCTTGATTTTTATAAATAACGATAAAATTCGACTGAAATTGCCAGAAAACTTGCAAATCTCTCTCTCTTATCACCTTTTTAATCATGTATTAATCTAATAGTACTTTATTAGATGTGTATTCACATAATAAATCACAAATAAATCAATTCTTAAATGGCATGATCTGCTTTAATTAGTCCTATAGTACTGTAATTTTATATAACAAACACCACGTTTCCGTTTGTCATAAATTGATCAACTGGATATTGATAAAAAGTAGATAGTTACCCAGGTGTCTCTTGAAATTGTTGTACTTCTCAGATGAATCAATTCTGATGAGACCACCACCATCTATCTGGCAGAGGGCGACAGCCTCCTTGTACGTTGCATCAAGTTGTATATATTTCAAGCAAATTAAGAAATTGGAATCCAAATATTCAGTATACCCAGAATGACAAGGAGCTGTATAATAAGGGAAATGTTTTAGAATATATTGTTGTTATTAAAATTAAGTTGAAGCTCGTCATTTCATTAAATAAAAGACTTTTTTTATATTGTATAACATAACCTGTCAACGTCACAATGAGCTGCGTCAAAAACAAATTATCCCGCTTGACATTAATTTTTACTGCTCAGTTTGAAGCATTTTTTTTACACTGAAATTAAACTATAAGGAATGATCATGAAACCTATTTAAAACAACATGTATGTTACAAGATATAAAATTACTTGGGGCATCTTAAGCCTTTGTATAAACCGCTTCGCGTAAATATGGGGTGAACTGGCGTTATATATCGTATAACAGAGCCTAACATTAGCTTTATTCCTAAAATTTCTTTTCAAAATGATCCTATACAAATCTATATGTAAATGTTAAAAGTCTGCTGAACGGTTATAAAAAAAATCGATGTTTGATTGTTGAGTTGGATGTTGGACCTTTCGATGAGAAGACTGATCGCTGAGTCTAAGAATTGACAGATTTCAATCTCATTTTCATTCGTTGGTGTTCAATAATGACAGACATGAGGTGAAATCACGGAAGACAGTACAAAATGTATGTATAAAACTACGATGATAGGTATAACAAAAATTTACCGGTATTGACTATTGTCTCGGGCAAAATGTGTTTTCTGGACCTTCGAACAAAACTGTATGGCTTCAGTTTAAAGGCCTTAGGCAGATAGATTGGTTCTTTGTTTGAAAATGTTTATGGTGAATGTTTTAATACAGAATTTAGACACATTCGTGATTTCAGAGGCATTAAAAAATATGGGAAAATATTAAAATATTATGAAATAATATTGTGCTGTCCTAGAAACGTTCTACTAATTTCCAATTCATATTTCTATATTAATGACAATCATTTTTAAACTTCAATGGAATCCACTAAATGAAATTGACGCGTTCACTCTTTGTGATGTCACTTTGATATTTTTTTATGGTTTATGACAATAAACAATTATAATTCATGATAATGAGACGGACCCGTTTATAAAGAGTCTGAAATACGACTTGTTCAAATCGTGTTGTGTAAGGGAAATCATTTGCAAATGTAAATATCACAGGCAATTTAAAATATAGGAAATGTTTGGGGTTTTTTCCTTCTGAGAAAAACATCACGCCTGTTTATACATTTTTACGGCATATTTAAAGCAAAGTGAGATCCACCTTTGATGTCGGAAATTATTTTGCAAAATTGTATATAACTTTTTTCAATGACAGAAAAAATAACGTTGATGAATTTCTGTCCTTTACATTTGCAATAGAACTATTCATAAGCTTAAATTGAATCAAAATTCCATAATTATTTTTGTCCTGTACAACAATGATTCCTTTTATAAAACAATATATATTTCTATATAAAAATTTCATCGGCTATTATGGCTCCGCCTTAACCCCAGGGGTCATGATTTGAAGAAACTTGAATGTACGCTACATGAGAAGACTTCCACAGGCACAGCTGTTCTTGGGAAGAAAATATCTAAAACATGCCACCATTTTTCACTTATTCCCAATTATCTTCCTTTGAATAAGAGCAACGCCCTTCCCTTGAACAAATTTGAATCCCCTTTACCCAAGGATGCTTTGTGGCATTTTGGTTAAAATTGGTCCAGCGGTTCTTGGAAAGAAGTCGAAAATGTAAAAATGTTTTGTTTTTTTTCACGCAGACGGACGCTGGACAAAATGTGATCAGAAAAAAGCATTTCTTCCTTCGGCTCAGGTGAGCTAAAACATATTTGAGGTTACAAAGCATGCCAAAATTATCATTACTCATATCATTATTCATATCTCTTCCAAACTGTATTTTTATTTTATCTTTGTAAAATATTTTTGAAGATTATAAATACATACAATACAGATAAGTACAGAAGCCCGTTAAGGCCAGTCCCGGATAAGAAATATTTTTATTGTGTTTTAACGCAAAACTTACTGCGATTAAACGCAATAAAAATATTTATCTTTCTGAACTGGCCTCAACGGGCTTCCGTAGATAAGGAAAATGTATGAAAAAACTGCATTATACTTACTGATTTAATGGGGCGTCAATTCAGCAAGTATAATGCTTTTTTGTACACCTTAATCAAGTAGATTCAAGCTTTTATTTGTGTTTTATAAGCATCTTTAATCTTCTTTTGAAACATGAATATTTATATAAACGTTTCCTTTGGAATTGCTGGAAGGCTAATTGTCTCACTTGGAAAATTTATACTCCTCTAAAGCGACATAGAATCAATAGAAAGATAAAAAATATACGAGGGTCATTCATAAAGTTCGTAGACTTTTATCGTAACTTTATTTAACGTCATATTAAGTCCAAATTACGTACAAATATTTTAACCACTAATTTGTATAATTTGAGTTTAAAAATTTGAATATATCTTTATATTTGTACAAATTATCAAGGGTTTAGAACAGCAAAAATGAAGTCACGGAGCATCGTCAAATTGAATAATTTGCTGATTTTCACTTAAGAGTATCTTTACCCAGAAATCGTTTAAATGGAGTCGTAATAAAATAAAATTTACATGTTTAAATTCAATTTCACAGCATTACTTAGGATGCTATCATGTACTGTAATATATCGTTCCGTTTAAAAGGTATCAACTTCTAAATACATATGGACTTGATTAAAAAAAGCAAAGAAAAATGACGTTGGAGGACGTCACGGAGCAGCAAGTAGCAATACAATTTTGTTTTCCATTCGGGAAACCTCTTTAGCAAACTTTAAAAAAAATCTGTATAAACCAAAATATGTATTAAAAATTAGCCGTGTATTTGTATAAAATGGAAATTACAATTTTTGAGTGGTAGCGAATTTAAATCAGACGAAGGCTGGTCTGCAAAGAAACAGGTTATAGTTAAAAATCTAGTCAACAGAATTAATAACGTCATTAAACGTGATGCGCGTTTCACTGCAGTGGAAGTAATATAGTTCCGCGGTAGGCTTGGGGAATTTGAAAACAATGACAATCTAGTTCAAGCTTTTTGCACAATTCTTGACAAAATAAGTATTTAGTGTTATTTTTATGAATGGAGAAGACACTACAAACTATGTATGAAATTTAAAAGCAAACAGATTTTAAGAAACTGTCTAGAGGTTATTTGAAGTTACAATATTGGTTTATTGTGCTCCGTGGTAACAAAACATGTTGCTTTTAAATTTGGCCAGCATGAATTCATTTTAATAAAATGGTATGAAATTTCATACATCGACGAATTAAATGTTTTTATTTAAGAAATTGTATTGATCTTTAATTTTGTAGTAATAATATGACGATGAGGAACGTTGTCTACGTATTTTTTTAATGACCCTCGTATATAGAATATTGAGTTCTAAATCAGTCTCCCTCCAACATTGAATCCTGAATGTTCTGACATCTGATATAATCAAATATTTCTTTTATGTCATATACTTTATATATATTAAAATTTCTTAACAAAAGAAAAAGGTGCTATATTCATTTATATATAATAAAACTTTGATATATTTTTTCTATGAATAATCCATTTGGCGATTTTTTTTTAAAACATAAAGGGAAAAACATCTTCCTTTATATGTCTTATGATATTATTGAACTCGATAACGATAAAGCTTTATTCATAATGACAATATGTTCATCGATTATTTCCGCTGAAAGAAAGTCTAAGATAAAAATCAAGTTTGACGAATTTATTGATTTTATATTTTGTCATATAGAGCTTAATAAATAAAATATTTCAGAACTTTTTTTTCCCAAAATATTATTTACATTGATTAAATATTCAAAGATCAAGGATATTTAACGACCCTAATCTTGTATAGCTATAAAAAAAAATTAACACGTGAACACAAAAACTTGCATAATTACTCATCAGATTGTTTTTTTTTAATAAAACTTTCCAACAGACCGTTCACGACAGCTCAGTTGGTAGAGCGCTCACTCCGTGATCGGGAGTTCGTTTGAACTCGGTCTCGACTGACCTAAGTCGATAAAAAATGGGTAGCAACTGTTCCTCCCCCATGCACTCGGCACTTTGAAGTGAAAGTTGCGGGTCCTTCGGATGAGACCTTAAAAAAGGCCCCGTGTCAGCGGCAGGCGTTGACACGATAAGGATCCATCACTGCTCAATAGCCCTGAGTGCCAAGTAAAGGTAAAACTTTGAAGCCCTTCACCGGCATACGTTAACGTCTTCATATGAGTGAAAAATTCTAGAGAGAACGATAAACAATACACAATCAATTAATGAATCTTTTCAATGGCTGTAATTGTAGCTTTCGTTCAAATGATATATTACTGTCTGTATACAGGAAATTTTTGCTACCGTTTCATTTTGGCCCCTTTCGTCCTACCCTCACTTTAGCGATTTTAAAATTGACAAGTTTTAGAGAAAACACTCTACAATACTTGAACAGGACTGTGACTGGACGAATTGTATTCAAGTGTAAAATGGCAAAAATAAGCCGGGGCAAAAATAACCCTGTATGCAATTATTTGACACATTATTTCATTTATAAGAAAAAACCACAAGTGATGAAAAATAAATTATGCATAAATACTAAGCTATCTCTTGGTAGCTGCTGACTTCTTATTTAGAACGAAGCAGATAAAAAATAAAATTCATTGCAATGAATTTATATCATATACCAGGGTAGCAAAACACACGAATAATTATCAGACACCATAATTTGATGTCTAGATTGATACATGATTTTTGACTGTTTTTGATAAGAAATTGCAAAAGTAAGTCATTCCAAATATATAAAAAAAAGTGTGAATTGGACGTGCAAATATATTTCATATCAAATACAAATGCATGTTAACTTAAAACAAAATAGAAACTAAGTGTAACAGAGTTTTATGTAGAAAGTTTATTCATGTATCTTAAAAAACATTTTACTGGCGTTAAGTTCCATTGATGCAATTTACTTCAGGAATCGCTGTCTAGCTCGTATAGTATGCCAAGTCATCAACGATAGTGAAAAACTTGAGATAATTTGCATAACGGGCGAAACCTATGGTACATGTACTTGATATAACTAAAAGTGTGAAAAGGGACACAACTTAAAATTATATTTTTAAAACATCGCAATAGTATGGACTCTCGTATTGAATCTTAACAATTACGCGATATGTCCAAATTAAAGGGTAGTGTCCCAAAAAAGAAAGAGTTCATACTACAATTCAAACGTTGCTTAATTGATAAAGTAAAATCTATAACAAAGGGATTTATATTATAGTTAAATGTAGGACCAGCCAAAAACCTTTCTTACATTATAAGCACTCACTCATAAACAAAAAGAATGCTCTTACATCTCATGCAGGAAAAACATGTATACATACGGTTTAAACTTAGATTGCTCAGCAAATCCCTGATTTCTATGTTTTCCCGACGTAGTTGATCTATATCTTGCTGAAGCTGACTTACTAAGGTAAGGTTGCTCATTAATTCTCGGATTTCTCTGTTATATTGCCGTTGCTGATTTATTTCACGTTGGAGCTCACCTTGCTGAATGAGAAAATTTTGAAATCCATTCAGTATGTTTTCACTGTTTATGCAACCATTCCTTTCATTTAGATAAATCTGCTGGGAACTGGAGCATAACAATCTACTTATTAACAAAATTATCCACATCGATCCCATGGTTGTACTTTCTCCTTGTGGGTACAAATGTATGTCTTGTTTATATCCTCACGCTTATAAACCGCTGAACAGGAAGTGTTAAAATATTTTATGTTTTGTCTATATTGTTTTAATGTTATGCCTAAGGGTGTCTTCTAGTTGAATAGATGTCCTAGCATTCTGTATAATTTTTTTATTTGTGTTACTGTACATTACCGGAGGCTTTTTCCATTCAAGGGAGGGGGCACAAGCATATATTTTCCGTTGGTGCACTTTCAACTACAAAAAAAAATTCTAGACAATCGAAAATAGGTTAACAAGCCGAGAAAAGATATAGGACGTTTTGATTGAAGTGGCACATGGATGTATGTAGTGTCTGTGTTTTCTTTTAAATTGGGTATAATATATGTATATATCGTCACAATGGTTGGGGGGTACCTTCACCCATTTCTTCCGGCCAAATGTTAAATACATTAAATGAGTGTATGAGAGAAAAAGATAAACTATTGTGAAATCAAACTTGTGTAAACAGAGAAGCTTTTTAAGGCTAAATTTCTGAACGTTCAGACAAAGTTTAAATCAATATTTGGTTGTCCTTCCTCGACTCCGTATGAAAATTATGGTAGATTGTAGGTAGTAAAGAATGTTTTCTTTTTCAAAAAAATAAATAGATTCAATGCTTATTTTGGAATTTTATTTTTTATCCCACTCATAATCAGAAAATTGTATCCTGGAAGTAAAAAAGTCAATCGGAAGAGGGTTACTGTTTTTAATGGCCTAAACAAAATTCTTTTAAATATCCAAATCCATTTTTGTTGGTATTTTGTGAATTGAAGGATATGGAGATAACGAACAACATTCAATATCAAAGTCCATAAAACAATACAAAATAGAAGCAGAGCAAACACGGACCTCTGAAACATCAGAGATGGGATCAGGTGCCATGGAGGAGTGAGCATCCCTCTAAGCCGTTCACTCCCGCCATGTTCTCCTTGTCATGATTGGGAAATAACGTATTAATCCGTCGTCAATGCTTGGTAAGACTACATCACCCGTAAAGACCACTAAGTTAATGATAGCTTCCTGGTGGATGATCCATTAGATACAATGATTTCCAGATATCCTGTATGAACAAAAGCAGTTAGAGGACAGATCAAGGAAAATTGAGATTAAGATACATTCATCAAGTAAAACCTAATAAAACGGCTTAAGAAAATAAAATTTGCAGCCCTGGAGCAGATAGCAGGCAGAGCATTTCCTCCTTATATAATACTTTCAGACGCGTTACTTTAATTGTTTATTGCGAAAAAAAAAACGAGACACAAGCTTTAATCATCCTTGACGTACTTCTTCATTATCCCAAACCTTTAACGTTTATATTCATCCCTTTGTATCTTCTCTTTCATCTGTTCGAAAATCCTTTCAGTGGGTTTTGAACTCGTCATAGACACACATCATTGAACGTGATACATGTTACTTCCTGTTGTGATAGCATTGTGTCGATTTTTGTTGTTTTAGGGTAACTTACCTTGTAAATTTAATTTCCCTTCAAGTTAAGACGTGACTATATAATTAGCTACACAATCTCCCGATTCTATTTTTATTTGATACACGAATATTTCAATATTTTAAACATATTTTCTTAGTAAGTATCTTATCTCAGTCGCAGTAAAATGACTTGAATGTAGTATTAAATTGAGTTAGCATAAATACTCCTTTCAACAAATCGTAAATTTGGGGTGTTCAACGTGTTTTAAATGAACCGCTGAACTACCAGATAGCAAACATCGGGGAAGCAGTTCCCTTTTCTCTATATTTTTTTTATTTATAAAATATTCTAAGACAATAAACGATGAATCAAAATGATTATGAGAAAAACAGAAATCTTAAT
>NW_026931517.1:0-4826 GCF_032062105.1 Saccostrea cuccullata
TCTTGCAAGGTTCTCATTTCACACAAAGATTGCCCATGACCTAAGGGTGTGTCATGATCTTGACCCAAAGTCATTTGGGGAACTTCAAGGTCACTGGAAAAAAATTTCATAATTGTGTCCGGTCCATATCTTTCTTATGGATAAATTTGGTAAGTTCTCATTTCACACAATTTTTGCATATGAGCAGTAGAGCTGAAACGAATACCATAAATTAACATTCGATTATTCATGACTGTTAATCGATTCGTATTCAAACATTCGGTAGTCAAATAAAAGAGTTATATTATTTATGCTTTACTTGCAAATTCTATAATTGTTTATTACTATATACATGATATATCTACATGTATATATTTGAGATAGGTATAAGAAATCTGTTCAAAGTCTTTTGACATGTACAATGTATATTAGGACTCATGTTTATTTTAAAGAAAATTAAACTAAATTAAAAAGAATTTTTAATTTATCAACAATCATGTACAATGTATACTACAAATGTAGGACTCGTATTTATTTTTAAGAAAAAACTAGATTAGAAAATGAATCTTTATCAACAATCATAAGCCTCCCTCCTTCTTTAAATTAGGACACTTGTATTGCATTCCGATTACATAAAACGTGCAATTACCAAACCAGCAGGTGCCCGCCATGTTTACTGTTATATTAATAAGACAAAAATGGTCCCTCTCCGGAAACGTCCGGTAATTTTTTTTATTTTTTTCATATTTAAAATAAAATATTCTCCAAAAATTATAATGTATATTTTTCATATATACTTTCTGAAATTATTTATAAGGCATTATAAATCTGATCAATCGATTCTGCATGTCTCTCTGGAATATTTTTTTCTGCACAATATAAACCTCAGGGATTGACATTAACGGTTGTCCGATTGCCCGGGACAAGTAAATTCTCAGTTCGGGCAAGTGAAACTATCCATGTACTTGTCCGATCGGGCAAGTGGATATTTCTGATAAAAAATTTTTTTTTAATCTCACATATAAAGTTTATAAACAACGCAATAAATCAAACAGTTGATTTCCGCCAAAAACGGGACATTGTTGTTGCATTGGAATCCCTCGGTAGCATTTCTGGATCTTACCTTTATTCAGAAATCAGGTTCGTTATTCTGTTTTCTTTCGTAGTTTAAAAACATACGATTATCTGTCTGACAACTTACGTTACAGTCTTATTATGAAAATAGAGATTACAGAATACTTTCTCTACCCAATTAAAGAATTATATGAAGAACACCAATTATTTTCACGGTGCACGATGTATCTTCCTTCTGGCTTCACCTCAATTTTTTTAGAGGAAAAATTAGAATTTCAAACAAAATCCGTAAGAAAATAATATTCCTGCATACTCTGTGTGTTTTCAGGATAGTTACATGTAAATGACAGGAAAGTGTTTTATATACATGTACATTTACAAATGTAGCATCACCATCATATCAACATTTTTTTTCTGGCAGTTAACTTCAAAACCGAGATTAATTTGTCAACTTTTATATTTACAACAAATTAAGGTACAATAACTGATTTTTTCTTAAAAATTTTGGGCAACCAAATTTTGCATTCGGACAAGTCAAAATTGTAGTTCACTTGCCCGAAGGACAAGTGGAAATAAAAGTTAATGTCTACCCCTGAACCTTTTATTACTTTGGATAATTATGGCGGCCAATATCATAGTATCTTAATTAAATAGGAGATACATTAATAAGGTTGATTAATGTTTGGCTTGAAGATGATTAAATAAATTTGACGTGTCTTTATTACTGGCCAGTAGTACCATGTCAACAAAGTTTACAACCTGCCTTATACATGTATATGCTTCTGTTTGCTCCTTTTTTATCCAAGATCAAAAACTTAGTGGATAGGCCTACACAATTCCTTGCATGAAATACGGGTATTAAACATGTGACCGAATTTGTATACAAAATTTCAGTTTGAATATTCATGAGAAACCACCTGTATGAATTTCATGAATGTTCAAACCAGGGATGGGGTAATTGAATAAAGTAATTGTAATTGAACGTAATTAATTACATTTTTCAAAGTAATTGAAAGCAATTTGTATTTGAGCTTGTCTTCAATTACAAGTAATTGAATGTATTTAAATACATTTCAAAAAAGGTCATGTATTTTCAATTACTTTTCAGTTACATTTCAATTACTTTTTTCATAATGAAAGTTTAATATACGGCTGATACACAGTTTGTATGCTGGTGGGTATATACTACCTATTCCCACGTTTTGAAAACCTCAATTCTATGTATTCCCACGGTGTGTTCCCATTTCGCCTTAATTGTGAAATATATA
The DNA here is from genome assembly GCF_032062105.1 of Saccostrea cuccullata. Lineage (NCBI taxonomy): Eukaryota > Metazoa > Mollusca > Bivalvia > Ostreida > Ostreidae > Saccostrea > Saccostrea cuccullata. Next base: position 2,322 of record NW_026931517.1, read on the forward strand.
GGTAAGAAAAAGTTAAAAAGTACTAAGGGGAAATGGGAATTTTAGTATTTACTAGGTTGATATTAAAATTTAAATGATAAAATGTTTTAGATTGAATTTAACAATTAATGGGAATTTATAAATACTGTGAATGAAATAATGCGTGTAATACCAAAAATACTTTATACTAAATATATGAAATCTTCATCAGCTTAATTCACCTGAGAGTTTACTAAGGCAAATGGGAATTCTAAATTTTACAGTTAAGGCGAGATGGGAACAAACCATTCCCACTTGCAAATAACAATGATTGTTTAGATTTTTAATTTTTAGCTCACCTCAACAAAGTTGGGGGGAGCTTATGTGATACCCTCGGCGTCGGCGTCCCAGGTTAAGGTTAAGTTTTTTGGAGCAGTTTTCTTTTTGATTACTTCTGTGTCCTATATTGATTAGACATGCATGGAAGATGGTTTTAGTGTCTGTTTCATTGTACCAGGAAAAGTTTCAGATGCTGCAATTTCAGCAAAGGAATGACAAGGTTAATGTTTTTGGAGCAGGTTAACATTTTTGGTGCAGTTTTTAGCTCTACTGGTCAGAGACCAGAAGAGCTTATGCGATAGTAATGTGTCCGGCATCCGTCCGTCTGTCCGTCTGTCTGTCTGTCCGTCTGTCTGTAAACAATTTTTCAAAATGCTACTCCTCCTACAGTTTTGGTCTAATTTCAATATAACTGGGCACACAAGTAGACTATACTAAGATACATAATTCTGTGTATCGGTTTTTGATTTTGATGAACGGTGTTGCCATGGTTACTAAAAATAGAAATTTCTGTGAAATTCTTTCAAAATGCTACTCCTCCTACAGTTTTGGTCTGATTTCAGTATAACTTGGCAAACAACTAGAATACACTAAGATACATAATTCTGTGTATCGGTTTTTGATTTCAATGAATGGTGTTGTCGTGTTACTAAAAATAGAAATATCTGTAAAATTGTTTCAAAATGCTACACCTCCTACAGTTTTTGTCTGATTTCAATATAACTTGGCACACAAGTAGAATTATACTCTAAGATACATAATTCTGTTTATTGAATTTTAATTTTGATGAACGGTGTTGCCGTGGTTACTAAAAATAGAAATGTCTGTAAAATTGTTTCAAAATGCTACTCCTCCTACAGTTTTGGTCTGATTTCAGTATAACTTGGCACACATGTAGAATACACTTAGAACATAAAGAGACTTTATCAACGATCATTATTCTATTTAATACTGTTTATAAAGTTTCAAATCCCAGCTACTTAAGTACTTTCTCTTCCTTTGCTATAAGTTCAAACCAGTAGAGCTTCAGTCTCGACAGAGACTTCTGGTTGGTGTAGGTTTCATTTCCAAGGAACTATAAGCCCTATGTTGACCAAACTTGCATGGATGATGCATCTAAGGATGCATACTACCGGTCTTGCTTCGGATGCTGAATCTGACCTGCATTTTCCGGTTGAGTGAACAGGTGAAAGTTTTTGGTGCAGATTTCATTTCCAAGTAATTATAAGCCCTATGTTGACCAAACTTGCATGGATGATGCATCTAAGGATGCATACTACCAGGCTTGCTTCTGATGCTGAATCTGACTTACATTTTCCGGTTGAGTGAACAGGTTAAAGTTTTTCCATGTGCAGGTTTCATTTCCATGGAACTATAAGCCTATGTTGACCAAACTTGCATGGATGATACATCTAAGGATGCATACTACAGGGCTTGCTTCGGATGCTGAATGTGACCTGCATTTTCCGGTTGAGTGAACAGGTTAAAGTTTTTCCATGTGCAGGTTTCATTTCCATGGAACTATAAGCCCTATGTTGACCAAACTTGCATGGACGATACATCTAAGAATGCATACTTCCGGGCTTGCTTCCGATGCTGAATCTGACCTACATTTTCCGGTTGAGTGAACAGGTGAAAGTTTTTGGTGCAGGTTTCATTTCCAAGGAACTATTAGCCCTTTGCTGACCAAACTTGCATGGATGATACATCTAAGGATGCATACTACCGGGCTTGCTTCGGATGCTGAATCTGACCTACATTTTCCGGTTGAGTGAACAGGTAAAAGTTTTTGGTGCAGGTTTCATTTCCAAGGAACTATGAGTTCTTTAATGACCAATCTTGCATAGATGATACATCTTAGGGTGCACACTAATTATAATGGACTTGCTTCGGATGCTGAATTCGACATACATTTTTCAGATAATAGACAAGGGAAAAGTTATGGTTGCCGGTCTATTACCAAAAATTATAAGGCTTATATAACATTGTATAAACCAATCTTGCACAAATGTTGCATCAAGAGATGAAAACTCTCAAATTTGCTTCAGATGCTGAATTTTCGTTACATTTTCATGAAGAAGAACTAGTTTAAATTTTTTATGTAGGTCTATTTCAAAGTATCAGATCAAAATTGCTTACATATTTTCATTTTTGGAATGTTTACTTTTTTCAGCTCAAATGAGCATTGAGGGATTTTTTTTAAGCACC
>NW_026931518.1:0-17500 GCF_032062105.1 Saccostrea cuccullata
TCTAGGAGTTGTAGTCATCACCAACAGTGAATCTGTGATAGCCACCTCCACCAATGGTACGGCCATCAAAGAGAGGCTCTCACTCTCTGCCAGAAAGAGGTCTACAGCTGACCTTGACATCTCAACTCCAAGTGGTAGGTTAATAAATAGTAAGGGAAATCTAACTTTAAATGCTAGGTTGATGAATATAACAGTACTTAGAATTAATATATCATATTTATGTATATAGGTTTAGCAGATGGACAATCAATCATTGTGACTAAGCTAACACAGAGAGATCTGGAGACCACATACAGTTCTGATGCCTCCACTAACTTTGTACCTTACATACAAGACCCAGCAACATCTAATGACATGGTCCAGAGACTTCTGTATAAGAGGTTTGGCAAAAACTCTCAAACATTGATTTTTTTTTCTTTTTAGAAAGTTTGGTCATTGCAAGTAGCACGATTATATATTTTATTCTTTATTTAAAGGTTTTATGGCCATGGTTTCTCTTTCTCCTTGGTTCCTCTGGGAAATGTTGAACTACCTGGCCCTCTTACCATGTCTTATCCTGATAGTGTGGGAAAAGTGACCACAGGAAACAGGACAACTTTAGTTCATTGGAATTCAAGTCAGTTTTCATAAATCTCTTTAAATAATTATTTACTCTAGCTTAAAGAAACATTTTTAGGTGAATTATCCAAGGAATTCACATCCTTCTGCTAAAAAGAAATGAACAATGAGTTACTATAAAACATGATTTTGGTAATGACCATCATTATCTCAAATGCTTCATATCCTGTCTGCATAGGTTAATGTTTTGTATTTATGAAGTTTTATGATGAAATCATAATTTCTAACACTAACACTTTTGAACAATTCTGGACACTCAAAATTGGTAGCAAGAGATTGCAGGTACTGAGAAATGTCAACAGCTTTATCCCAAACCCCCTACAAGGGCTGCTTTCCCCTTGACTTATTAGGGATTTCCACATCACACAGTCCTTAGAAACCCCTGACATTGCTGTAAATATCTGTTTCAAAAATATAAGAGAGTCGGTTAAAGAATGCATTTTTATATATCTAGATATGCAGTATTGGGAGATCAGTAGCAAGACCTGCACTCATCTAACTGCAGAGGAACAAGAGATGTATGATCCTAACACACAAACAATGACTGTCAAGGTAAATGTATCTCTGTGTTGGTTTCATTTGTTAATAAAGTTTAAAAAATTGTTGAAGATGATATGCTGGATTGCAAAGTATTTACAATTACAAAAATTTTGTTTGAATTAACCAATGCTTTATGCTATAATTAGGTATGTAGTACATATAACGTTGAGCCCAGGCCTGCTGAATCACGACAGAAGAGATCTCTACATCCAGCATACTTCAGCAGGGAGACTATGTTTATACTGGCAGATACCGCAGCATCCATTTATAACTCACCACCCAGTCTTATCAGTATAAAAGATGTAAACATTCTGGAGGACTCAGGTAAGCATACTAGACCGATTTCAACACTTACAAGTAATAATTGTTATGCAGAATAAATAAAATTATATTCATTGAAAAACTGCCACACTGTCAGGTTCTGTTAAAAACTTTTAGGAATTGTAAAATACCAACTAGAAGCAACAGATGAAGAAGGTGATACCATTAAGTTCAAACTTCAAGACAAAACTTTTAATCTGGGTGGAGCTACTCTGTCTTCTGATGGACTGTAAGTTTTCATTTTATTAATTTGAAGTCCTTTTAAGAGGTGTTCTATACTATCTCAGAGATATCTACTTTAATTTTGTGCCTATCAGATATTCTCTTGAACAAGATATTCTCTGATTATATTGAACTTCTTTCATACAAAGAAGAACTTGGTGTAAATAAGTTTAAGAAGAAATCAGGTGTTAAATGAGTTGATATTGTTATACAGGTTGATGTACACTCCATGTCAGGATTGTTTTGGAGTTGAGGACATTGATATTGTGATGTATGAGGAACAGAGAGACCCTGATATTCCTCCTGCAAACAGCACAGACACCATCAGAATCAACATCCAGGCTATCAACGATCCACCGGTCATCTTCCTCATCCACAGTGGGCAATCCATACTGCATGATGATCCAACAGAGCCTATCAGTGTAAGATTTTACTGATGATCAATTTTGAACATAAACTCAGTTAAATTGCATGTTTTTTTCCTTATTCCTGTTAACTAAGGGAGCTCACTGGGGTTTTATTGTGTGAAAACTACGATAGAGAAACTGTTTTAAGTTAGTTTTATATCATATATAACATACATTGATTTCAGTATACTTGCCAAGTTTAGGAAAAATCTTCCATCTAGGTATTTTTTTAGGGACCATCTCAAAATACTGGTACATTTACTTTAGGGTTATAAAAGACTATTTGCTCAAATTATAATATGTGATGAGTAATATTATATACAAGAAACACAAAATTCTACCATCTGGTCTCCAGAGGAGGCATGTTAAACTTAGCGAAATTTTTTATGCATCAAATAACTTGATGTTATAAATTTAATTATAGATTTTGCTGGAGGCTAAGAATGACTTTAATGTGGAGCTGTGGGATGAACCCTGGACAGCAGTACTTGGAGCTTACGATGTGGAATTGGCAGACTCACTGCATTTAGAATTATCTGGGTCTTCAACAGCAAACTTATCTCTATCTGATGAAGCTAGGAGAATACCATCAGTCCTAGGAGATTGTTCATTGAAAGAGGTTTGATTTAACATGATATTATGAATTCAGATGTTAGAAACACAATATTCCTGTTATTCTGTCAAATATTCTGTATACAGATGTGTCTCTCTTGTCATTCTTAAATTCTGTTCATTTTAAATTGATTGATTAAATAGATCTTATTTTCCATCAGAATCAGCCTTGTATGAGTAATTTTTCTGAAAATCTGCCACATCCTGCTGATAAACTATCATGGCTGAGTTACACAGTCCAGTTTTCACAACCACTGAACCAGTTTGGGAATTTTTCTGCAAACCTCTTTTTCTTGGATAGTGGAAATGGAACTTCTCTTCCAATTACCATCAAGTTTGGGCTGATGGAATCGCCATGTCAAAATGGTGGAAAATGCCTTGGTAATTGTTTTGAGTATTTTAATGACACATTTACTTGTGTACAGGTACTGCATTCTAGGGAAGAAAATGCACTGACAAAAACCTGTGCAATTTAATGCACATTTAAAAACAATTCTCTATTTGTACTCTTTTTATTTACAGCCACAGGTATTTATCCTTGCAATGACACCCATAGAACACACAGCTTTGATGCCTACTACAGATGTGAATGTCTAGGAGGTTACCAAGGGAAGTACTGTACCGAGGATATAAATGAATGTCTCAGTGATCCCTGTGTGGCACCCCTCATCTGTTATAATGAAATCAACCACTACCGGTGCGCATGTCCTCAGGATCAGCCTAACTGTGAGCTCCTGCCCTGGATGATAGCACTTATTGCTGTTCTGGTGGTGGTGGCGGTCGTGGTCATCATCGTGTTGGCAGTTGTGAGATATAAGGTCAAGAAAAGGTACATTATCACAGTACTTAAACATGTTTTTGATTAAAAATATATAATATTTTGTAGATAACAAGTTGTGTAATGTACACTGTATCTAAGTTTTAATTCAAAAGCATTAACTTACGGTACTCTGATGTTGATTATTCAAGCTTAGAATTTGTTGTCACTCGAATCACTCAGATGACCTTTAGCCATAAATGTCCTTTGTTCAGCATCCTTGTATTTCATACCATTTTGATCAAGAAAATAAGATGTGGCATTTGGCAAAGGTTAGAGCTCTGAGATAACACTATAGAATATTTGATTGAGTGAGAAAATGCATCAAAATGACATCAGAAGCTTGCAACACATCAAACAAAGTTTCAGTGTTGTGATAGCTATAGATTAAAAGAAAGAACGACAGCTTCTGGAAAACTGTTCAAAATATGGGACACATATCATTTTGTGGGATTTTTTTTTATCCTGCCATGATTCTGTGAAGGGGGTAAAAGTTGTGCTTAGCTGATATGCATAATACATGTATGTATGTCATGAAGTACTCCTATAAAAAGAAATAATTTTAAAAGAATCTTTTTATTTTTCTTGTAGGAAAGAACCCTATGAAAAAGAGTGAGTAAAATCAGTTTTGAATTATATGATAAAATGTAGACAATTGTGAATTGGTACAAGATAAATGATAAAATGCATGGTAGATTTGAAATCTTGTCACAGTGACTATTATTTTATATTGTGTTGTTGTGCACTTCATGTATTTGACAATTTCTTTTTCAGACTTCTTGGGTCACAGTCTACATTAGCTTCCACGGCCAGTCTGAACAAATCAGATGAAGGTAGATATTGCCATACTTGTTACCACTTATACCTTTGTTTCAAAATACCCAAAGTTGCATCCCTGTTGAATCATTAAGCCCTTTGTGTATCAGGTTTTATATTTGTAACTTCACTGGTTGACTTCATTTACAATCAATGGATAAGGGGGATTCAAATTACTGGTAGATCAAATGAAGAACCAACAAATATTCTGAGAGGATCAGGTTTTGATGAAATACAGATTTATTTAAGTGAATCATGAGGAAGACTGTGTTCCTGTTGAATATACTTTTTTGAGCACATTTACAGTGCCTTTAGAATTGAAGATGATCTAGGAAACTGAAACTTAAATGAAATTTGTTACATTTTCTATTTTAGGAGAAGAAGGGAAGACTGGGGATCAGGTAGGGCTGTCGAAAATACTTTATTTTTTTCAAAAATAGATAGGTTTATTTATCATGATATTATTTGTTTTTTTATTTCTTAACTCTTTTTGAAGAATATTTTTACAAAGTATTTCTGAATCTATAGTATATCAATTTTTTAAAAATATTCCTCCTTCATTAAATTATATTCTGTATTTGTATTGCAGTGCTCATCTGGAGTACTTTGGAAAGAACCAGAGATCATGTTTGATGAATCAGAGGTAATTTTTCCAAAAAAAATTAAAGCAATTTATATTTCATTTCAATTTGGAAAAAAACATATAAGAAATTTAAAACATGTCCTTATGGCATGAATGCCCTGTCAAGTGTATATATTTATATGTATTCTACCTATTTCTTTGTACAGAACTTTACTGAAGAAAAGGTTCCATTGCCTGATAAAAAGGAAATGGTAAAATTTTTTAAAAATCCTAGATTGAAAGATCCCGGGGGTATTATTGTTTTTGTCCTGTCTGTCTGTCTCTCTGTGTGTCTGTTGTCAACTTTAACCTAGCCCATGACTATTGAGTGGGTGGGGCTATGGCTTTCATATTCCACAGGTGTATTCCTTGTGACAAAACCTTTCTTTGGGTACCACCAAATGACCTCCTGACCTTGGAGTTTGGCCTTCTTTTAAAAAAAAAACAAACTTTAACCATGGCCATAACTTTTGAACAGTTGGAGCTAGGGCTTTCATACTTCACATATGTATTCATTGTGACAAGAACTTTCAGCTAGTATAAATAATATTTAACTTTTGAACTTGACCTAAGACTTTGACCCATTTTTTAAACAGTTTAACTTTGGTCATATAAAACTTTTGAACAGTTAAAACTAGGGCCTTCATATTTCACAGGTGTATCCTTTGTAACATGACCTTCCTTTGAGTACCAACACTTTTGACCTTGACATTTGGAGTTTGACATGCATTTAAGGGTACTTAACACAAACAAAAATTTGATGCATGGATCGATGTATATTTTTTGACTGATTTTGACTTGAAATGACATGAATAAAAAATCCCTGAAATATAAAGAAATCATAGGATTTCCTTGGTGCTTAAATATGAGATTTTGTTTTGTTTTCTTTATAATTCCATACAAAATTTTGCACAAATTTTTAACCTTATGACAAAATCTTATAAAATTCTACCACTATACTTGATGAACATTTTTCAGGTTACCAATTTAAATGTAAATCTATCAGAAATGTTCCTGATTTATGAAAAAAGTTTGTGTTATTTATCCTTAAGGGAATGCAACCCTCACTATAAGCTGCCATGCGGGTGATCAGTGTTTCACAAACACATCTTGTTTATTCTGGAATATAATTCACCATTTTCAGGAATTTTAAAATTTTTCCTTTCTAATTTTTTTTTAACTAAAAAACATTTATTAATGCAGGTTCCGGTACAGAATTGGGTAGAACAGAAACATGATGCTGATTACTACAGCAACCGCCTTCTGAAATCCAACTTTAAGCCTTTGCTACCAGTCAAGGATTCCATTGCATCAGCAAAACAGACCATCAAGAAAGAGAAGACGGAGAAAAAATCCTCATCAGGCAAGAAAACAAAGAAAGAAAAGGCAGAGCAGCATTTGAAACAGAACCTAAGAAAGACGACTATGGGCCCAACTAAACCTGCATTTCCAACTCAAGTGCTACCAGAAATAAGGAGGGCAGATCAGACAAGGATTCCCGGCTCAAATGATCCAAACCTGATGAAATCAAGTAAAGTTCATCCTGTTGATTATGACTTGAAACCAAACAAGACGACTGTCAAGCAAGACCAGGATTCTGTTGATTCAGCCCCTACATTACTGCATGACCTTACACCGTCAGTCATCAAACTTTGTGACAGACCCACTAGAGAGGAAACCCAGAGTCCCAGATTTGAAGGGTATGGTAGTTACCAGACACAATAAAGTCCATCCACTGAATACAAAAGGATCTGACCTGCAGACAACTTTTACTGATGAGAGCATGTCTGTTTCTGAGAGGGAAAAGAGAGATCTGATTGAGCTTGAGGCCAGCTCTAATAAAAAATGTGCCATTGAATTGGAAGATAATTCTGGAATTCCAGCTCAGTGTGAACGACAGTTCTTTAGTTCTCATAGACGTGTAAATCCTATCAAACTTTGAATTTCTTTCCAACTGATTTTATTTGCTTTAAAACTAAACAGCTTTAATCTATACTATCAGATAACCAATCAATATTTTCTCTTTTTGAAAAGATGATTATGAAATGTTCATTAATTTTTGACAATGTACCTAATAATTTTGGAGTATTTTAATAAACTTCATGAAATTCAGTTGTGTTTTGTTCAAGCAAGACAATGGCTCAAATTCAGCTATCATGCATGCATTCCAACAGCTTTATTAGGACCCTGCAAAAATTTGCATGTAACCAACATAATCTGTCATTCTATTCACCCCCAACTGTTTCATTTTTCGTAATTATTTTAATGAATAACCTATTTATATCCCCTGCAAACGAAGTTTTCGGGGGGGGGGGGGGTATGTAGGAATCACCTTGTCTTTCAAGCTGTGATTAGACTGAAACCAAACCGTCTGTGCAAACGTGTCCGGTCCATATCTTTGCATACTGAGGAACATTAGACTCTACAGACTCCACAGGAAAAGATTGCCCATGACTCAAGGGTGTGTCATGACCTTGACTCAAAGTCATTTGGGGAAGTTCAAGGTCACTGGAAGAAAGAAGTTCATAATTCGAGTCCGCTCTAATAAAAAATGTGCCATGAATTTTCTTATGGTTAAACTTGGTAGGTTCTCATATCTTTCTTATGGTTAAACTTGGTAGGTTCTCATTTCACATGAAAGATTTGCTTTAAAACCCAAGGGTGTGTCATGATTTTCTCTTGACCAAAAGTCATTTGGAGAAGTACAAGGTCACTGGAAGAAAAAATTCATAATTCGTGTCCGGTCCATATCTTGCTTATGGATAAACTTGGTAGGTTCTCTTTTCACACAAAGATTGCCAATGACCCAATGGTGTGTCATGACCTTGACCCAAAGTCATTTGGAGAAGTTCAAGGTCACTGGAAGAAAAAGTTCATAATTCGTGTCCTGTCCATATCTTTCTTATGGATAAAGTTGGTAGGTTCTCATTTCACACAAAGATTGCCCATGACCCAAGGGTGTGTCATGACCTTGAGCCAAGGTCATTTGGGGAAGTTCAAGGTCACTGGAAGAAAAAGTTCATAATTCATGTCTGGTCCATATCTTCATGGATAAACTTGGTAGGTTCTCATTTCACACTTAGATTCCTAATGCTGTATGGGTGTGTCATGACCTTGACCCAAGGTCATCTGTGCAAGTTCAAGGTCACTGAAAGAAAAATTATATAATTCATGTTTGATACCTATCTTTATTATGGAAAAACTCTGAAAAACCCAGCGGGGGGTATTTTGTCCTGTTCGGACTGTTCTAGTTATAATTCAGAGTATAGTTATGTTGAGCCAGAGTGTTTTTTTTTCATATTATGAAATTCATGGCCCCCGAGTCAGGGGTTCTAGGGTAAGATGGGGTGAATCAAATTGTGAAAATGCATCAATTCTGAAATTCTGGGCTATTTAAAACAGACAAACTAAGTGCATGGTTGCAGTATGATGAGCAAGGATATCATTTCCAACTTAGTGGAATTCATGGCCTTAAGGTCAGGTACTACAAGAGGGTTCTGTTGATCTAAAAACTTTCACTACCAGTCAATCACCCCGAAAATGAAAGTCAAATCCAGCATCAGATGTCTGTAGAGTGTCTGTCATGATGCATTATCCATGCATGCTTGGTTGGATAGGCCTCATCGTTTCTTGGTAATGGATCTGCTCCAAAAAATACAATCTGGTCAATCAATAGAAATATGCAGGTCAAATCTAGCATCTTATCAAGCATTTCTGGTAGTGATCATTGTCATGTTCTACCCCCAACCTTAGCTGAGGTGAGCTGTTTAACATTATTTTTAAAATGGGTGAATTAAAGTATATAAAACAATGTTTTTAGCTCTATTGGTCAGAGACCAGAAGAGCTTATGCGATAGTAATGCGTCCGTCCATTTGTCTGTCTGTCTGTAAACAATTTTTCAAAATGATACTCCTCCTAGAGTTTTGGTCTGATTTCAATATAACTTGGCACACAAATAGACTACATTAAGATACGTTATTCTATATATCAGTTTTTGATTTCAATGAACGGTGTTGTCGTGGTTACTAAAAATAGAAATTTCAGTGAAAAACATTCAAAATGCTACTCCTCCTACAGTTTTGGTCTGATTTTGATATAACTTGAAACACAAGTAGACTTCATTAAGACACATAATTCCATGTGTCAATTTTTGATTTCGATGAACGGTGTTTCTGTGGTATGCAAGTAGACTATACTAAGATACATAATTATCAGTTTTGTGTTTTTAATTTTGATGATTGATGTTGCCATAGTAATTTTAATTGAAAATTCTATAACATTTTATTAAAAGCTACTCCTACAGTTGTAGTCTTATTTCAATCTTGCCATAAAAAGAGATTTAATCAATAATCATTATACTATTTATTGTTTTTGTAAAGTTGAAAGTCCCAACTGCTACTTTTCTCTTCCTTTATTTTAAGTACAAACCATTAGAGCTGCAGTCTCGAAAGAGACTTCTGGTTTTATTTACTGTTGGCCTAATGTCCTTACTTGCAGGGATATTTGTGTGGACAAATAAAGACAGGTTACATCAAATTCTCTGAAAAGAATTGAGTAGGAGTATTACATACAAGTCTCTAGAGCAAGGAAAAGTATCAATTATTGATAAATTTATTATATGCACTGTTTTAGAAATCTAACAACACAGAATTAACAATGAAATCAGGCATACGATACATAAAAAAAAAACTCTAATTAAAACATGCTTGTAGAATTAACAGAGAACAACTCAAACAAAACAATATCAAAAGCAACAAATGAAAGACATAACATTTATAAACAAATGACACAACTACTTATCACATACAGTTATTACATAGAACTGGAGGACAATACAAAAGTGTTTCCATTTCAATTCAAGTAGAAGTTCATATTATTTATAATAAGCTTATTTATATCAAAAGCTAAAAGAGTTCCCCCCCCCAAATAAAATTAAATACTTTAAACTGTGTTAGTTGCGAAATATAAAACACATCCACAAGGTCTACACTGAATGTATCAATTAAGTACAGTAGTTAATACTGGATTGATAACACATCAACATACATTGAATGGATCAAATTAGACATGCCTCTTGCTAAAACACAAGAAGGAAATAAACACCAAATTCAAAGGATTTGGCAGAATTTTGTCATGTCTTACTATATTAAATTCATTTCAAGACATTTCGCTGTGCAATAAACTGATACTGAGCTCTACTATTAAACATTAGTCTGTGAATCATTTTCAAAAGAATTTTGTTTCATACATAAGAATGCAAAATCTTTCTTTTAAAATTAACACTAGTTCAGCATGTCAGACTGAAAATTGCACCACACATCAAACTTGCAAGTACAGAATATCTGAATTATTTTATTATCAGGAAATACTTTGCGATTTTAAATTCTGCTTATCGGTGCCATCTGCAAATTTTCACAAAAATTGGACAATTGCAAAAAATACACAATTTTATAGTAAGATGTCGTAGACAATTCCTTACAACATCAAAAACACTGATTATCCTTTAAAAACAAGATTTACTATTACGTAACTAATGGCTCAGCAAAAAAATATCTGAATCTCAAAGTTCAAACAAAATAAGAACAAGTAACATTTTAGCTGCCTTCTTGAACAAAATAACTTGTCCATGCATATTCACAACATGAACTTCATATAAAAGTTCTAACCACAGAACAACACATCATGGTAAATGTCATATGTTCTAACTACAAATATTTACATTACATTAGACATTTTCCTTAATACAGACAGTATGTTGCAATTATAATTCAACAACATTCAGAGCACCAATTTATGTGTATGTGATGTGACAATTACAAATTTGTTGCCAAAAATATAAGTTAATGGATGTAACAATTCATGGCCCCATACAATGATTATTGTTTCATATGTAGTACATGTAATCTGAAATACTGGTTATAATACACTCATACATGTACATATTTTTCAAATTTCTTCACCTTATTGATTGGTATTAAAAGAGAATCCATGCAGAAAGAAATATAAATCTGGTTCATGCTAAGCATGTCAAATTAAAATAAAAATACAAATATATACTGCTTTTAAATCAAAAAAGTATTTCACTGAGTATACTTCTAATGATTCTGGAATTTGATTATGCTCAATTGAAATACAATTATAATCATGAAAACAGCTCAGCTGTAACTTTTGAATGGTAGACAATTATGGAATGTTTGAGAAAATGAGTACAGGGGGTAGTTATGAAGTACTTTTCTTTAGTAAATGGTATAAAAATGTCAATATAAGTATCACATGTCACTTTTTTTGCAATTTACAAATCTATAATTAACTTGAGATTAGAGTTACAACACTATTCAAAATTTGTAAGCATGACTTGTGTTAATCAAAACCCCAAATTGCAAAAATTAAACCTTCAATACATCACCAAAGTCACAAACAGGTTTATTTCTTTATATCTCCTGGAGAAATCTGTCTCTCTCCCTCACCAAGAAATATTTGTAGAGCCTTTCTTAGAAGGAAGACCCCAAATCGCTGACGGTTTTTAATCGACCATGATGTGGCTGGACCGTAGACATCTCCCCTTTTTATATTTGTTAATCGAGGTAAACCTGAAATAAAATGTTCTTTTGTTTATAACAAATGCAAACAAAACCAATATTTTCAATTAATATTTTAAAATTTTATACACATCTGTCAGTAAATTGGGAGTGTGAAACATAAGATGATGTAAGACTGAAAGTTGCAAATACATGTTCTGTACTTCTGATAGACCTGATACATACTGAACAGATACATGTATCACAATGTGATGTCAATTTTTCAGGGGAAAATGAATGTATTTCATGAACATATTTGTGGTTTGAACTGGTTTTCCATAGAGCTAACATTAATTGGGGAGGGGGGATTAAACTGGGCTGACTCCTAGATTTTTTTTTCTCAACAAGTTATTGGTCAGATGTTTTCTTTTCTTTTTTTTTTTTTTTTGAATGTAGTGGACAACACCTAAGAAAAACTCCTTGATCAGCAACAAGTAAGGTTGGAGTTTAATTATCAATATTAACAATGCACTATTTTCCAATAATTATATTCTTACTTAAAATGTACACTAATGTGTAAGCAGTATAAATTCAAAATTAACTCGGAAAGTATTTTTCTCCTCTTCTCAAATCTTTAAAAGAAGTTTATAAATAATTTTTCAGTAACAAAAAATATTAAATCATCTCTTTACTGGCAGAAATGCCAGTATTGGGAGGGGATTCTCTACATTTTGTAGCTCAAGTGAACTATATGAAACTAGTTTCCATTAACAGAATCACTGACTTACCTATGGCATCCACCATACAGGCCTCTCTTGTGTATGCCTCCACAGGGATGACGCTCTGAAAACAGTGCAGGGAAACAACTCCTTGCCCATCATTCCAGATGTCCAAGATATGTTGGACCTTCTTACCAGCCTACAAAATACATCAATCTGATTTCTCTAAACAGTTTTACTAGAATGATTTGCTTCCTTATTTTGATCCTAAGAACATAACAGTGTATGGCACACTTATTTGAATTTATAAACCATTTAACTGAATAATGAAGACAACTAAGGCTAGCTCATATCTTGAATGATTAAGAAATCATTTCATAAATGTTCATTCAGTTTTGTTGTTCATTGCATTTGTACTTTTGTTTGTTTAACTTACTTTGCCCAGATTATTGTTCATGTGGGACTGAGCTTCAAAGAGATGACAGTATGGTCGGGACCGCTTGCCTTTGCCGATGTAAAATATAGCACCAACAAATATCTTAAATGTCTCTAATTCACCTAAAAATTAAATATAGTAATTATTACAAAGTACTGTAAACCAACTTTTATTCGCGTGCGAGAAATTTTCGCGAAGTTCGCGACAGCCTCTTCATCGCGAATATTTCTCACAGCGAACCAGTCATAAAGGTCTCTTTGTCTATTAACAACAGATAAAAAGAGGCTTCATCACGAAAATTAATCGTCGCAAACTAGTTTAAGCTCGGTAAATTGCGAAATAAAGTCGTCGCAAACAAAAATTGGTTTACAGTATTAAAATAAATAATCATAAATTCTTAGTGGTTGATATATATTCTTCTGATAAGATCAAACCAAAAAATAGAGCAAGATAATTAAAATCAGATGCTGCTAAAAACTTATCTGACAGCTTTGAATTACCTGTTTCATCATTTATATTTTAAATTCTGAATTTCACATAAAGCACTGATCCTGTATAACTGAGGTAAGACTTACCAAGGTTATCTGCCCTGTTGGGTAGGTCCTGAGTGATCCGAGGATCCAGTAAGAGGTAGTTAAAGGAGGATTTCAGGGCCCCCTCCCTCCAGGTCCCAGACAGACTCTTGTCATTAAACACCTTAAACAGGTCGTCCTCCATCTCCCGCAGACCCACCATATCAAAGTGTCCCTCAAAACTATTAAGCAGCACTGACGGGTAATCTGAGGGGAAAATTAGTTATAGAATTGCATGGTTCTATAACATTATTTGAGTAATAACAAATGCACTTTTAATCAAATCTTCTTTTTACATGCTAAGATACAGTAGCTAGTCAATGAGAGTGTATTCATGAATGTTCATGATCCATGTAATATAAATGATACAGTGTAAGAAAAAGATGAAAATGAAAACTGGAGACACAGAATTGATAGAAGTATTAAGATGTATTAAGCAAAAATTGCTTAAAATAATTATCATCAATTGACAAATCTTAAATCTAACTGTAATTCAAAACACACCTGGTAACTTCTTCAAAATCCCAAGCTGGCCCCCTTGTAGATTGGTTTCCAGTTGTTTAAGTCTTGCTAGGTATGTCTGCCTAGTAGACGGAACAACTGGTCCAGGGTTGTCCCCTAAGCCCTTTAACTTCTGATGGATTTCTTTATTAGACAACACATTATTTATGTCATCTGATTTGTGGGAGTAGTGTTTCCAGTCATACAGTTCTGTCTTCTGGGAGTCCACTGTTGACTGGCTACAAATACTGTTGCTGGATGGACAGCCACTACTTCCACAGAATGACGATAAAATATGTTTTTCTACCAGTTTGTTACCGGTGTCTGGATCTTCCCAGTAGTGAATTGTGGACTCTGCGGTACTTGCCAGAGATATGGTGTCTATGCTGTATGGTAGTGTCTTGTTGAGATCGTCATATGGATCATACAGTTCAGTATCTTCAGAGTTTCCTGACTGTTCAAGAGTGGACGAACAAGAGTCAGTGGCTGATGGAAAATTTTGCTGATGCCATTGTCTGACAAGTTCCTTCTTACTTGGGGATTTCAAGGCAAGACTACTTAAACTTTTAGCAAAACTGGGTTTACTTGGAGCACAAAAGCTGTCATCTGATGTCAAAAGGTCGCTCAGGTTTGCTGGTAGAGAGGACGGTAGAGCTACAGGGGGTGAGAAGACTTTCCTCTGGTTAGGAGATCTGACGGTCTGAATAGAAGATCTGACGTTCTGTGTAGATTTGAGGTTCATGGCACTGAACTGCCTGAGAACATCATTATTTTCAGGACAAAAGCTTTCATCTGAAGTCATCAGATCACTCAAATTAACCGGGTAAAATGGCCGTGGAGAACATCTCGGTGAAGTCTTTTTATCTTTGAAAACCTCATACACATAGTTTTCACTGTTTCTGACACTTTTTCTTTCCTTGGTCTTGTCTTCCTGTCCAATGTCTGTCTTTGGACTAATGCTTCTGAGTGCATTTCTGTTTTGGTTTAAACAAGGACAGTTCTGCTGTTGACCACATGCACATGTGTCCAAGTGACTAGTGCAAGTAAGAAATGACTCCTCTGATGTCAGAGTGTCATTTCTCCTTCCTTTGATGTCAATGTATGGATGATCTGTAAGGAAAAGAAACATTTAAAAATAAGATTTAAACTTATAAAATCAATTATTATAATACAGGTATACATATGGTAGGCATACTTTTTTCCGTGGGGTCATAATTCCGCGGAATCTCAATTTCTGTTTAATCCGCGGGTAGAAAATTACGCGGATTTTCTCGACTGTCACTATATGCCTTACATTTATATTAAGTATGCTTGGACAAATTTCCATGGAAATAGTGTTAATTAATACCACGTGAAAATAAGTACTTCTACAGTATTCAAATTTAGGTAAAGCATCTACTATAATGTAATTTATGGCACGCCAAAAATCACAAAAATGAGCTAAACATAGTTTCACAGTCGATAAACTAGGTTTATCGGTTGTAAACTATAGTTTACGGACTGTAAACTATAGTTAACAACGTTAATCTATATTTTACATCGTAAACCATAGTTAACGTGATAATCTATATTTCACAACCGTAAACTATACTCAACACTGAAAACAATCATTTATATCAATCAACTATAGTTTACAAATGTGAATCTATGTTTATCAAAAAAATCTATTGTTAACGCTTATTACAGACAGATAAACTTAAATTATCATTCGTAAACTATAGTTAACAACCGTTAAATATAGTTTTACAGATGAAAACTATACTTAACGAATCGTTAACTATACTTAACGAATCATTAACTATAGTTTACGGTTTGTAAACTATAGTTTACAGTCGATAAACCTAGTTTACCAAATGTGAAACTAGGTTTATCTCATTTTTGTGAATTTGGCGTGCCATAGAAATTTTATTAATTTTTATCAAATAAAATTTTACTTTATCAAAGCTGCTAGAATTTCCTATTTAAATAAAATATGTTGAAAATTACTAAGTACCTGGAGATGTCACATCCATGCAGTACGTATTCTTCATTAAAAGGTCTTTCATGGTACTTGAACTTGAGTCCAGTTCTTCTACAAGATGCAATAAGTTTGAATTATTCTGTAACCATTCTTGATGTCCTCTTTTCTGTGATGGCATCCTGGCAATGCCAGGGGTCCTGACTCCTGAGTCAACAAGTTGCCGTTGGACCCCTGGCATATCTCATTAGATATTTTAGGGCTTGCTTCCCTCATTTAGAAGCACCATCAATTAAAGCTTTCATAAACAGAAGATAATGTAAATAAAAAGGATTCAATTGACATCTCAAATGCACATGTTACAAGTTGTTTATCATAGAATGGTTTAATGTGATTGATTAAGAGATAAGAAAAATTATTCAGATTTTTAATTTTTCTGAAAGATGTCGCTTCAGTAGCCCATGGATATTGAATGAAATATGCCAGGGGTCCTACGGCATTGTGTTGACTGACAGCACCCCTGGTATTGCAAGGATGATATGATGGAAATTCCCACTTCAAACGTAATGAGAATCAACAATTTGTGAAGAGAGTCAGAATTGAAAATGTAGCTTCTTAAAAACAAGTACTCGTTAATAAAATTTTATTTCATTTATCTAGAATCTAAATGAATTACCTGACATGTGTGACTTGATTGTGTCCAAGCATTCACATTTACTGAATTTTCTTGCACTACCAAATGCTGTCTCCCCATCCTGAAAATAAAATATCATTCATCACTACACTTGTGTTAAGAGATAAACATAATACAGTAGTGGTGTAATTATTGACTAACAAGGAATCTGTGAGCCAATGCTCACTAGGAATATCCCCGCTCTGATGCGATTAACACTATCATGTTAATATACACAAGTTCAATTACGGACAGATGCACCGAAAAATATGAAATTGACATCAGATTCATATCAAAACTAGTGCTAATTGTAACGGGGACCGTTACAGATGTTCCCCAAACGCTCCCCAACTCCATTTTGGTGCCATATTCCATGTAAGCTTTATTAAATAAGACAAACTCTATGCATTTGAGATTTTAACAATGTTTTCCCAGAAGTGTACCAAATTCATTCAAATTTTAGCATTGCACGCGTGTGCATGTGGATGCATGTGCGTAATGACCATATCATCTTGTCTACACAATCTATATATTTTTATATACTAAATATTAAAGTATTTAATCCAAAAGTGTTAAAAAATACGCTTATTCAGGTGTATTTTTGATTTTACCCATTTCACGTGCACGCACATGCATACATGAGTATGGTGACCATACCTTCTTGAAGAAGTCCATAACATCTATCTATGCTCTCAATCCCACCCCATTTAGTTGAAAACCAAGGGAGTTATAGCTTTTTAAAGTTTAAGCCAATCAGATTGCAGCGCACGTACACGCACTTGTATGCATGTGCATGTTGACCATACCTACTTGTAGAAATCCATTATTTCTATCTATGTTCCAAATCCCATCCTGTTTGGTTGAAAACCAAGGGAGTTATAGCTATTTAAAGTTTAAGCCAATCAGATTGCAGCGCACGTGCATGCACGTGTTTTCATGATAATTGCTATATATCTTGCTGTAGCAGTCTTCGCCAAATTTTTTTTTCAGCACATGCCCTTCGGGCAGGTGTGATCCCCAATTACGCAAGCCCGAACAAATATTTACATGCCCAGAATTTTATCAATTTTAAAGTTATAATATTATTCTTATTTGCCTATTCATGCCAAGGAAATGACCTGAATCCATTTGTCTCGCCATATGTTTTC
>NW_026931518.1:22500-48851 GCF_032062105.1 Saccostrea cuccullata
AAAAATGTTTTCCACCGTATGGCATGCCAAGAGATGATTGTGTTAAAATTTCAAGCATCTGCATTGAGTACAGTAGTTGCTGAGAAAACTGGGACGAAAAATTTGTTTTGTATAAAACAGACAAACGCACAGACAAACAAGAAGTTGACATCAGATTTGACCAAAAATGTAGCCTATCATATGGCATGCCTCAGAGATGATTGTGTCAAAATTTCAAGCATCTGCAATGAGTAGTTGCTGAGAAAACTGCGACGAAAAATTTGTTACGGACGGACAGACAGATAGACGGACAACTAGACGGAAGGACGGACAGACACACAGTGGTAAAAACGGAATACCCCCTCTCCTCTGGAGCGGGGGTATAACAATTAAGTCATTTTATATTTACTTGTTGCTACTGATATTATACTATTGACTATTTAAAAGATCATGATGATTATTTGAAGATCACAAAGCTAACCTCAACAAGGTTAAATATTAGTAAGACACTTTCATGTTTTAGTGAAATCCAAAATAGTCGCATATAGTTCATCATTAAGGTCATTTGTAGAAGCATTTTAAGGATACACCAAAGGTTTCCACGGGGCAAAATTTAATTTGTTTGTAATTCTTTCATTAACAAAGATAACATATTAAAAGTATATATCACTGGAAAGCTTGTTAAATTTACTATTTAATGATCTTAATTTAAATTTTCATTTTTATCTTATTAAAACATTATTCATATTTTAATGTAAATATTAGTGCATTTATATTTTAGAAATCAACTTTTTTGTATTCCACCTCTCAAAGTCAAAATTTTGCCTCAATATAGCTTAAAGATTGAACTTTAAAACCATATCTCAGATTTTTGATAAATCTCCTTATTCAAAAGTTACATCCATTTGTCTTTCAATGTTACCAATTTATTAGCCCAATTCTACATTTCCCCCAATAATTCAAGAACAGAGCAAGATATCGAAAATCTGAGATACGGTTTTGTGAACACACATTTGAGACACATTCTGGCCAGTTTTCAGAGAAATTGGTCAATAAATAAGGGAGCTGAATCCTTTGAAATAATACCACCAACTGTCTGATCTTACTTTACAGTAGAGGACAAAAACCCATTACACAACAAAGTCTGCCAAAGCTAGAAATATATGACACCTTGGAGATTCAGCTTTGGATACCTGTCACTTATCCATATTTCCTATGCATATTCACAAGTATGGGAGGTTCTATTCTTTATTTAGGTGCTTTTAATGAAGTAAATTAGGTTCAATTCTGAATCAGAAAGATTTCCCGGCAAAATGGCAAGAGCTAAGCTCCACCTCCTATTTCATGGTCATTAGTGACCTGTTAGATCTCCTTCCCTAAATCTAGAGTCCCTGTAGTTTAATTACTGATAGCCTCTGTGTGGCTAGTGAAGAATTCCCCAAGTGGTCACAGTGATTTATTGCATCTTTCAGAAGCAGGCAGTTACAGACCAAATCAGAAGCTTCAATAACGGCACATTCACATGTGTTAGTGTTTATGTTTGATTATTGTTAAATAATTAGAAAACCATTTAATAATCGGCATGGATTTTTCATGCATTATAAAGCAGTGATTAGCATTGTTTTCTTAGCCAAAAATCTCAAAATTGACAAAAATTTGGAAAAAAGCCTTTGGTGTATCCTTAAGGTAGGATTCTTCTCTGGTTTCTGACTATATGAAACATTCAAAGTATATTTGCTTATATGTCTTATATATTGAGGTGTAAGGAATTTAAAAGACCATATTTTTCTTTCCTCATCACAATTGTTCAACTTTAAATAGAAATGGTAAACTGCGTTTGAAAACTAGCAGGGACTATATTTTTGGCGGAATGGTGGCGTATGAAAATATCTTCTTTTCGGCCTCTCAAAATTATAATAAAACAATGAATTTTGTTATAATTTTTACACAATCGAAGACTTGGAGAAATTTTCAAATGTAAGTAAGATTAATAGTGAGGGACTAAACTTTCACAATATATCAAATAAATATGATTTTTCAAACAAACTAGAACTTTATTAACTTTTAAACGCTTCCTATCAAAGTGCAGATTTGAGCCAAAAATCCATAAAAAGTATTTTTTCTCTCTTAGTAAACGATCAAAACTTTTTGTTTTTGCATCATTTTGTACATTTATAAGACTACTTTATTATATGTGAAAATAAGAAAAAGTTAAATATAGGAAGCATATGAAAATAACTATTATATCCTAAAAAATTAAGAAAAGCAGAGAAAATTCGGATTAGCCAATATCCAGATAAGTGAAATTAATGATGTAAATTTGGTAATATCATGCTATAGACCCGATACAGTAATATGTTTTTATGCAAAATGAACAATCATTAAACTTTTGAAATAGAAGTAGGTATCACATGATTGGCACAAGTTATTTTTTATTCTTAATGTCAAGGAAAAAGATAATGACCTTGACCTGACCTTGCCGCTAATATAAAACGGTCAAATTTAATTTCACTGATACTATCAATTACTGATATTGTCTTCTTGATTTTGTGAAAATTTCATTAATTTTTAAATATTAGAAATATGAGAAGAATCCTACCTTAAGCAAGGCAGTTATAAGTCAGAAAAGGTTAGTTTAATATTTCACAATCTGATTAAAATCAGCTGTTCTGATATGCTACCCCTTTTAGTAAGCGATAGCGTATCAGAACAGCTGATTTTAATCAGATTGAATATTGCAGGGACTGTTTAACATATAAAAGAAAAGGGACTAAATTTTTCTTCTATAAAGTATGCGCAAGAAATTTTACCTCATCTTTAATAAAAGGATCACCGCCGTGTTGTAGTAGATTGATGAGAATTTCTTTCTTCCCCCACATACATGCAACATGCATTGGTGTGGTACCCTCAACAGACCTAGGAATAATTACATTGTTTCAAGGCAACAGATTACACAGCAATTTACATATGCATGTATACATCTTAAAGCACTACATTTGAATTATCATAGAATAGAGCAACTACAGTGAAATAACAAAATTTTGTGAGGATTATTTTTTTTTAATTTTCAAGGTTTGAAGAGACCCAGGAATTCATGTCCACTTCAAAATGTAAAACGTTACATACAAAACTACTCAATAATTCTTCATCCATGAAATCAAATCCCCAAGAAACCAAGAGATTTTCCTCAAAACACAAAAATTTGACCCCATTGACAAATATGTGATTTTACAGTATTCTTTCCTGATTAAAGCAATTTTAAATGACTGAAACTATTTGATACCTGACATTAGGATTGCCTT
This sequence comes from Saccostrea cuccullata, assembly GCF_032062105.1. NCBI lineage: Eukaryota > Metazoa > Mollusca > Bivalvia > Ostreida > Ostreidae > Saccostrea > Saccostrea cuccullata. Next base: position 25,782 of record NW_026931518.1, read on the forward strand.
TATAATCTAGCAGTAACTGTGTTGCAGAATCACTGAGTCCTGCAGCTATGTGCATAGGTGCTACCCCCTCGACTGGCAGGATTTCATTTGGATCTGCTCCCTGCTTCAACAGCTGCTCAGACAATCTACAAATAAAACCACCAATCAAAATATGCATCTCTACCAACTTGATCATCTTTGCTCCTGACCTGTATAAATGACAGATTACTGTATTGCAATTTTTAAAATATAATTCTCTCACTGAATTGAACCAAAAAGAGTTGCTTCTAGCCACAATAAACACACATAAAATCCAATACAAACCCTCAAGAAAACCCTATAACCAGGAAAACGTCCACTTTGTGTACAGACTAAAATAAAATAGATTCTTTATCAGGAAATAAAATTTGTTGCCCTATTTATACTCCTGTTATTTGCAACACTAAATTGAGAAAATATTTTTTTTAGTACATCATGGAGCTTTGTGTGCCTCTATGAATTCAAGAAATCAGAGAATTTCTATTACCAGGAAAATAGAATGTAAATTTCTCAATACATTAACTCAAAACTGTAAAACATTCTCAGACGTGGACCCTTTAAATGATATTTAAAACTTAATTTTTTGATTGGTTTTCTCAAGTATATTTAAAGGTGCATTGACACAGATTTGAAGTTAAAATAAAATAGATAATGCTGTAAACCAGCTGTTTTTCATGTCATCTTTTATTTGCATTTCGTCAGTTAATCATCAATCCCAGACAACTATTTTTGCTGCTGAGAAATTATTCTTTACAAATACATTGCAAATTAAAGGGTTCGCGGTGATTAATATTCTAGAGTTGAAGTAGGTTACAAAACTCACAAATAAAAGTTGGTAACTAGAACTGTCCAAACGGGACAAAATACCCCCCGCTGGGTTTTTCAGAAGTAAGTTCTTCCATAATAAAGATATGTATCAAACATGAATTATGAAATATTTATTCCAGTGACCTTGAACTTCCCCAAATGACCTTTGGTTAAGGTCATGACACACCCTTGGGTCATGGGCAATCTTTGAGTGAAATGAGAACCTACCAAGTTTATCCATAAGAAAGATATGGACCAGACACGAATTATGAAATTTTTCTTCCAGTGACTTTGAACTTCCCCAAATGACCTTGGGTCAAGGTCATGACACACCCTTGGGTCATGGGCAATCTTTTTGTGAAATTAGAACCTTCCAATTTTATCCATAAGAAAGATATTGACCGGACACGAATTATGAAATTTTTCTACCAGTGACCTTGAACTTCTCCAAATGACCTTGGGTCAAGGTCATGACACACCATTGGGTCATGGGCAATCTTTGTGTAAAATGAGAACCTACAAAGTTTATCCCTAAGAAAGATATGGACCGGACACGAATTATGAAATTTTTCTTCCAGTGACCTTGAACTTCCCCAAATGACCTTGGGTCAAGGTCATGACACACCCTTGGGTCATGGGCAATTTTTGGTGTGAAATGAAAACCTAACAAGTTTATCCATAAGAAAGATATGGACCGGACAGGAATTTTGAATTTTCTCTTCTAGTGACCTTGAACTTTCCCAAATAACCTTGGGTAAAGGGCATAACACATCCTTGGGTCATGGGCAATCTTTGTGTGAAATGAGAAACTACCAAGTTTATCCATAAAAGATATGTATCAAACATGATTTATGAAATTTTTATTCCAGTGACTTTGAACTTCCCCAAATGACCTTGGGTCAAGGTCATGACACACCCTTGGGTCATGGGCAATCTTTTTGTGAAATTAGAACCTTCCAATTTTATCCATAAGAAAGATATGGACCAGACACGAATTATGAAATTTTTCTACCAGTGACCTTGAACTTCTCCAAATGACCTTGGGTCAAGGTCATGACACACCCTTGGGTCATGGGCAATCTTTGTGTGAAATGAGAACCTACAAAGTTTATCCCTAAGAAAGATATGGACCGGACACGAATTATGAAATTTTTCTTCCAGTGACCTTGAACTTCCCCAAATGACCTTTGGTCAAGGTCATGACACACCCTTGGGTCATGGGCAATCTTTGTGTGAAATGAAAACCTACCATAAGAAAGATATGGACCGGACAGGAATTTTGAAATTTTTCTTCCAGTGACCTTGAACTTTCCCAAATGACCTAAGGTCAAGGTCATAACACATCCTTGGGTCATGGGCAATCTTTGTGTGAAATGAGAACCTACCAAGTTTATCCATAAAAGATATGTATCAAACATGATTTATGAAATTTTTCTTCCAGTGACTTTGAACTTCCCCAAATGACCTTGGGTCAAGGTCATGACACACCCTTGGGTCATGGGTAATCTTTGTGTGAAATGAGAACCTACCAAGTTTATCCATAAGAAAGATATTGACCGGACACGAATTATGAAATTTTTCTTCCAGTGACCTTGAACTTCCCCAAATGACCTTGGATCAAGGTCATGACACACCCTTAGGTCATGAGCAATCTTAGTGTGGAGTAGTAGATTCTAATGTCCCTTTGTAAGAAAGATATGGACCAGACACGACTGCACAGACAGACGGACAGCTAGACAGCTAGACGGACAGACGGACAAGGGGATTCCTATATACCCCCCCAAACTTCGTTTGCCGGGGGTATAATTACAGTATTTTCTCAAATTTTCTATAATATCACAACTTATGTATTGCAATAGCATTTCACATGAAAATATAATAAATATCTATTTTCATTTTGAAGTTATTAAAACTTCAATTTTCTGGACGGGTTTGATTGACATGTCCTTACACTTTCACAAATTATAATTTTACTCTTAATTTTACTTAAGAAAAGTGGCAATTTTGTTGAGTATTTATGAAAGATATTAAAAACTATAATCTGAAAAATTCACAGTAATCATGTTCGAAAGTAAAACACCCTCACTAATATCGTTAGTGTCAATCAAACCCGACCAGCAATTCAAAGTTTCAATAAATTCAAAATGAATTAAAATTTTTTATTACATTTTCTTGGGGTGCGTCAATTTACCCAAATGGAAACTCACATGGAAATCAAATGAACCCAAATGGAATATTAAGTAAAGGTAAATTATATATCTTTTTATCGTATTCTCAAGTTGTAACTTATTCAAAATATTGAGAAAAAAAAACTTTGAAAAAGGGAATATTTTCATATTATTGATTTCTTTAATTGTATTCTAAAAATATGATTTTTTTTCTATTTGTAAAAACTTTTGAACATCGTTGAACACAAGATTGATGTATAGTTTCCATGGCCGTAGGAACCAAACGGGGGTGTGGGGGTCTGAGAGGCCATACCCCCCAATCCATTTTTTTTTTGGTCGATATATTGAATATTATCAAAATTAAATTCGTATCTCAAAACACAATATTAACTAGGGCTAATTGTAACGGGGACCGTTACAGATGTTCCCCAAACGCTCCCCATGTCCCTTTTCGTGCCATAGCTTTTCCTGTAACACCTTTTATAAATATACTAAGGTTTTAAGGATTTCATTTAAAGATATAAAAGTTACAATGATATCAACTATATATCGTTTAACGTTTTGCTTTGGCGCACACGTACATGTACATGCATATGCAAGATGATCATGGCATGTTGGTTAAGGTTACATCTTTCTATCCCGCGAATAATAGAAAAAATTGCAGATATAAAGTTACCACATTTCAAATATATATCATTTTTTGAAATACCTATTCACATTTAAATTCTCTACTGATTTTAATCTCGGGCTCAAAGTTGGTTTTATTCCTACGACAAGGCAGTGTTAAAGTCGACTAAGGATATCACGCCGATAGCTAACCAATCAAAATGAACTTAGTCAATTTTAGTTCCATACATAGAAAAGGGATTTTCCTTTAATCTGTTCAGATTTTTTTAGATATATTTCCTCTCTGGTCATTTTGACAACCCTCGTACCTGTGCCTAGTAAATTTTATATACTATGTAAATAAATATATACATGTAAAGGTTTTTGACCGGAACTATTCATTTTTTCCAATGCATAGGAGGCTACTTTCTGGGGTTTACAATAGATATTTATAAAGACATTCGTATCAGCTAATGTGACCAATATTCTTTAAGACCTTCTTATTAATATATTTTTCATGAATGCAAATACCTGATAATTTTTTTTTTACGAAGGAGCGTACATGTAAATTGATTTTGAATTTCTGGGGATTGCGTAATTCTAAAAAAAAAATCAATTAAATTTCAAAGGTTAAATAAACAAAGGATGCTTGGTATTAAAATATTGTTTCAAATCAGTAGAATTGAATGCTATTAACGACATCCGAATAAATACATGTAAACATATTAGGCTTATATACCAACTTTGTTCATCTGTACTTTAATTTCAAACACGACAGGATTTGTAATTAATGAAATTAATAATTTCTTTATACTTTGGAAACTCACATCAAATATTTTAATACTCTTTCTTCGAGCTCTTTTCTGCAGTTTCCTTGAAATGTTAAGTGGGTCCGAGGTGTACTTTGAGCTTTACAGTGATTGTCTACTTTGTGTGAGGGGGGGGGGGGGTCTTTTACCCTTGGGTTAAGGTCAAAGGTTAAGGTCGATTTCAAGTTTATAGGTCAATGTCATTTTGGTAAATAGCTAATATCAACATTTTATTCAGGTTAATAGTGACCTTGACCTAAGTATCAAGGTCAAGGGTAAAAAGATCTGCTTCAGTATGTTACATGTCTTTACATTTATAAGTTCTTAATTCTGCATGAACATCAAAAGACTTAAGTATACTGTCGTTTAACGCATTGTGTGTGCGCGCATGTGCATGACGTCCTTGCATTTACTTTTGATGGTAGAATAATGTAGGCATTCGTTATATCTATTCATATTCGAAATTTCACCCTGTATTATTGAGAACTAAGAAAGTTTTAGGCATTTAAACTTTTAGCCAATCAGATTGCAGCTAACGTGCATGTGCGTGCGTTCATGATTATTCTTATATACCATGCTGTAGATCTTCATAATGTACGACGATGTTCAAAATTTCAAAGGATTTTGTCAGAAAACAAAAAAGATATAAAGACTTTTGTTTCAACCAATCGGAACGAAGCGCACGTGCATGCGCGTGAGAGCTTGCTATTTTGACCACGTCGTCATGTCTATACTACTATTATATCCTTATATTATGAGTTTCAAGGCATTTCATCAAAAATTTAAAAGGTTACGGCTATATCTATCATATTGGTTATTTCACGCGTTACACGTGTGCGCATCGAACACATGCACGCACGTGCGCGCAAAATGACCTTCGTTCCGCACATCTACATAACATACCTAGTGACCCTAAAAAGGTTTCACCTACATCGGATGAGTAGTTTACGAGAACACTCGCGGACAAAAAAAGTACCGGAGAAGAAAATTCAGAAAAAAAGTAAAAACAATATGTTCCCAAACTCCGTTTGGGGAACATAATTAACTTCAAATCTCTGACTAAAGACTTTGGCAAAAACTAAACAAAATGCGTTGCAACTAACAAGACAAGCTATAGCCCCTTAGCTACGGTAGGTAGTCCTAACGACGTAGATAAAATTACTGATTAGGCTAACTGAAGTTGACATAAACAACCTAAATAGGTCGCAAATGCAAACAGCTGAGCGAGAAATAAAGAATATAAACTGATCTACATCTAAACTCACATAATGCATCGTTTCAAATGCTGATTAAATCATTCAATGACACATGAAGTTTTTTAAAAAGAATAATGAAAAAATATTGGTCTCACTCAACTCATACTTACACAAGATCGCCATCACTCAATGCATCAATTAGTTGTGCAGCATTCGCCATTTTGAAAAACCCGCTATAGCGATCACGTGATTATTTCCGGAAAACCATTTTGTGCAGATCGATTTTTATTTTAGATTTTGAATCTCGTAAACGCTTCTTGTCGGGTGAACAAATATCATAGTTTTAAGCCTTTAAATAACATTGACGATACTTAATTTTTTTCCTGCAGAAGTGTGCATTGATAGTGTGATTGCTAGGAGCAACAACTACTTAAACAGATTGAAATGAATTCTGGCGAATCATCAAACGATGGAGATGAAGATCTCAAACAGCGCAGAAACCTCGATGTGGCTACGACAGCTTCTCTTGATCTGGTTGCCTTAAACAATAAGGTGAAAAAGCTGGTCATCTGCCTATCTAATAAGACCATTAGCAGTACTGTCACTGCCAGCAGTTTGATCATTAGGCTTTCTTGTTTAAAAGCTAGCTCAAAACAGCCTTGGGGTCCATTACTTTCAAATACATTGATAATTTTGTCAATTACTTGCAATTACAATCAGATCAACATTGATTTTTTTAATTTTAGTGCAATTGGCAGTGTGACACACGGTATAAACAAATTAAACATTATGAGACATATAATTATTGTACAAACACAAGTCCATGCTACACCAGTATGGTGTATGACAAGATCGTTTTTGTAACTTACTCAAATCCATATTTTTTAAGGAAATAAATAATATTTATCACAAATCCATTCATTATTTTCTATCTTAAAATGAATTGAATACAGGTAAATCTAAAATGGTATGTAGTAAGTCGAATTACTGTAAAACAAATTAACTATCTTAAAATCATTGTAATTTGCAAATTTGCAGGTAGAACTGACATTTTCAAAATGTGGGAATAGGTAGTATAAACCTATGTAATGGTTAGGGCCGTGGATATCGGCCTGGATAGCTCAGTAGGTAGAGCACCTGACTAGAGATACAGGGGTCCCGGGTTCGATTCCCGGTCCAGCCATGCATTTTCTCCTTTCCTGTTACAGAAACTGAATTGCAGGTGAAAGTCCTCACTTGGGTTGTGTCTTCGAGGGCGAAGACCATTTAAGGAGGGAGGAAAATGGTTAGGGCCGTGGATATTTAGCTCAGTAGGTAGAGCACCTGACTAGAGATAATTCCCGGTCCAGCCATACATTTTCTCCTTTCCTGTTAAACCTATTAGTATAAAAACTGTGTATCAGTGTAAGAAACCTTTCTTATAAACTTTCATTTTGAAAAAAAGTAATTGAAATGTAATAAAAAAGTAATTAAAAATACATGACCTCTTTATAAATGTATTTTATAAACACATACAATTACTTGTAATTGAAGGCTCGCTCAAATACAAATTACTTCCAATACCTCGAATAAATGTAATTAATTACGTTCAATTACAATTACTTTATTCAATTACCCCATCCCTGGCTCAAAAAATTTACAATTCGAGTATGTAACAATAGTGTGCATTCCTGGTCAATCAATATATTTTCTCTTGCCAATGAAAAACAGGCCTATCACAGTCTCTTGAATTAGCTATACAGCTTTGTTCAGGTCTTGCACAGTCTCTTGTTTAATCCATATAGCTTAATTTGGCTGTATAACTTTAATAAATAATTTATTGCTTTTTATACCCCAAAACGGACAACACTTTCTGAACTTTGAGTACAAAGTCTCTCAAGGAGAACACAATTTGTTGAGCAATTTTTATATGCATTGTTTTTGAAGCATTCAAGATTGAATACTATATATCACTGCACCAAGATGCAACTTTGTGTACATGCTGAATAAATAAGACTATTCAATTATCCAATCAAACGTTCACTTATAATAAGAATTTGGAAGTATCTCAGAATTCTGTTACAGAAGTGAAAGCCCTGATGTTTCATGAACAGAAAACTGTGACTGGTTTCGATAGCCGCCAAGAGAATGACTACAGTTTTTCCTGTACAAAAATATATAATAAGTACATGTACTTGCTTTTGCCTTGTTGTTTAGCTCTAGACTTTGTTTTATATGGAACCATAAAGTTTTCTCCATGGCTTCCTTTACTTTTACATTAATTTTCCTGAATGTCGCTAATGAGTACGATCTCTCTTTATCAGAAGGGACACCAGGAGATACCACTGAGTGGGGTATCCTCAGGTCCCTGGTAGCTATCTTGAGTGAGCAGATCAAAGGATCCGATTATTGATCAGATATTCAGATTTGATGGAATTCTGACCCTGTTGCAAAAGCACACAGTATTATTAAGTTTTCATATAATTCTTTTCTAAAAGAAGTTTTGTGTACTTTATCAGTACTTTTTAGAAAACTTGAACCATATTACATTAATTTTCTTTCCCCTACAATTAGGTTATCTCTATGAGGGGACAAATTAAGAAGGTGAAAGTTCACGTAATCCACAAGCTTACAAGACAAATAACAGCACTGCAGAAGAAACAAAGGTAGGGTGGTCCAAATAATTTTTCAATAATGTTTGATTGCCCTTTCCCAACTCAGAGTGAAAAAATTAGGTCGGTAGCTAGGTGGGATTTTTTTTTCATAGAATATTTCAAAATCAACACAAGTTTTCAAAATGTGTATTCCTGAATACATAAAAAATAATTGTCTCACGGGGGTAAAAAAAAATTTGAGTCAAGCAATTTTTGGCCAGTCAGTGGGGAGAGGGCAACTAAACATATTTTTTAAAAGATGGCCCTATTATATTATAATATTGCAGGTTACAGTACTGTAGAGTGAAGAAATTTAAAAAAAATTATACAGTGAATGTTTTTTCTAATAAATTATGATTAAAAGACTTATTCAAGATTTATTTTATAAGAACTTCAATTTGTTAATTTTTTGGATGTAAATATGAATGTTAAGTTTTTAGAATATGCAAAAAAAAAAATATCTGGCAAATAAATGAAATCATGCTTTTATCTCATGAAATTAAGTCACATGAAATGTAAGTGAAATGCAGCACCAAATTTTAGGAACAAATTTCCTAATACAATACAAAGAACAAAGTGAGTATTTATCTTTGTTATTCTTTAAGGGGTCCAGAGAAGTTACTTGAGAAAAATAAAAGAAAAGCAGAAAGATTAGTAGAGGAAGTACAAGTCTTAAAAGTAAGTAATGATCAAGGAAGATGTACATAAACAGTCATTTATTATTCAAAACTATATACTCTCTCACTAGAAACCTTCATCATTGAATTTAAAGTTTTTTAGAAGTATGAAGTGTGCAAGACTATTTTATGTTGATATCATTGATATTCTTTACAGGACTTAAAACCAGACCGCATAGCAAAATATGCTATCGGACATACCATTTCTTTCGCAAATGTTTGCAAAGAGGTAAGAATTTTTAGGCTATATTAAGTACTTGTTTCTTCAAATTCTTATATTTTTAGCTCACCTGAGCTCTTCTGATCACATTTTGTCCATCTGTCTAGCTGTTCGTATGTCCAGTCTGTAAACTTTTCACATTTTCAATTTCTTCTCAAGAACCACTGGGCCAATTTTAACCAAACTTGATACAAAGCATTGTTGGGTGAAGGGGAGTTTAAATTGTTAAAATGAAGGACCAAGTTTCCTCACAAGGGGAGATAATCAAGAAAAGACAAAAATAGGGTGAGGTCATTAAAAATCTTTTCAAGAACCACTGGGCACTGGGCCAAAAAAGCTGAAACTTATGGGGAATCATCCTGAGGTAGTGTAGATTCTAAATTGTTCGAATCATAATACCCACAGGTGGGGCAGGTTCACAACAGGGAATTCAAGTTTTACATTGAAATATATAGGAAAAATATTTAAAAATCTTCTTCTCAAGAACCACTGGGCCTGGAAAGCTGAAACTTATGGGGAATCATCCTGAGGTAGTGTAGATTCTAAATTGTTCGAATCATAATACCCACAGGTGGGGCAGGTTCACAACAGGGAATTCAAGTTTTACATTGAAATATATAGGAAAAATATTTATAAATCTTCTTCTCAAGAACCACTGGGCCTGGAAAGCTGAAACTTATGGGGAAGCATCCTTGGATTGTATAGATTCTTAATTGTTCAAATCATGACCCTCGGGGGTAGGGCGGGGCCACAATAGGGAATCCAAGTTTAACATAGAAATATATAGCTTTTTTTTTATCTTATACTCAAGAACCACTGGGTCAGAAAAACTGAAATTTATGTGAAAGCATCCTGGGGTAGTGTAGATTCTAAATTTTACATTGAATTATACGAGATTTTTTTTTTAAAGTCTTCTTTTCAAGTACCACTGGGCCAGAAAAACGGAAACTTACCTGAAAGCATCCTGGGGTAGTGCAGATTCTAAATTGTTCAAATCATGATCACTAGGGGTAGGGCGGGGCCACAGTAGGTATTACAAGGGGGAAATCTGGTAAAGAACAGCATGGTCAAAGGTTCTTAGGTGAGCGTTGTGGCCCTTGGGCCTCTTGTTTTAAAGAATACTTTGGTATGTTAATTTATCATTCAGATCATTGTATGAAAATTTTTTATTTTTTTTGGAAATTTATTTTTTTCTTAAAAAAAGAAAGAAACTAAAACTATTATAAAGATCTCATACAATGTAAGGATTGAAGACTGTTAGGAAGTATTAACACTTTAAGTATACAATGACAAATTTTCAAAGAGAGTTTGTGACTGCTTACTTAGTGTAATGTTCTTACTCCAACATGGGTTAAAAGTATGTCTACAGTATTTGAAATCTAAAATGACTTTTAACAGAAAAGCTGACCCCCAAAACAATCCCTGAATATGAATACTCGAATGATAATGTGTCTGTGGATACAAAGTAAAGTTTGTTTATAGATAATATATGTTAACTTATTTCAAATCTGTGTGTATTTAAAGCCAAAGGCCTCTTTGGAAACCAAGGCACTGGCTAGACTGACAGATCACAAGATTTTACAAGATTCTGTGAAAGAATTCCGCAGAGACCATGAGGACTGGATGTCTTTGGCAGCTTTTCTGATGAGTCGAAATTCAGGTCGAAGAATCAAAAAACAAAAACAGAATCGTGTTGACAAAATCATCACAAATGTCAAAGCTGGAGAAGTCTTGGTGAAATCTTATTTACAGAATCGACTGGAAGGAGATGAAGAAGGTCTGGACAAAATTCAGAAAATAAATACAGGGAAGAAAAGTTCAGACAATTCAGCACAGGAAGCTACAGACAGTCCAGCTAATCCAGGGTTTCCTGGAGATGGAGGGGGCTCTGATATGGAATCAGAAGAAGAGAGTGAGGAGACTTCTGAAGAGGATTCTGTCCACAGCGAGGAATTGTCTGAGAACGAGTCGGAAACACAGCAAACAGAGACACATCACAAATCAACAGTACAAACAGATTCATCTAAACCCAGCACAAATAAAATTAAACAGATAAAAGAAAGTAAAAAAGAAGGAAAGCAGGAGAGCAAAAATTCAGAAATGGTAATAAAGAAATTAAACATGGATGATTTGGATAGTGAAAGTGAGATACCAACCGATTCCGTGCCTTCATTTCTAACAGGAGATGATAAATCAAAATCCTTAGATACAGAAGCAAAGAAACACAAAAAGAAAGATGCTTTCTTTGTTACAAGTGATGATTCAGGTGAAGAGGATGAAGATGATAATCAAGAGGATAGTTACAGGCTAAAGGGAGATAATGCAGATGATAGAGATGAGGAGGAGGAACTGGAGAGGGGAAAACATGCATTTAGATCTACATTCCTCGGCTCACTGTCAGAAAGAGACTGGAGAAGAAGCACCAAAGAAAGGAATGAGTCAAAAAAGGCAACAACATCAAAACATGTCTCAAACTTTCAAAAAAATAAAAGGAATAGGGGATTTCCAAATACAAATCCTAATCAAAACAAGCAATTCAGGTATTTATGATTCAGTGACATGAAAATAGTTTTTTTACTACTGTAGTATGTGTTAGATTTAAATCTCATTTGTCTGTCAGTTGGTCTAGCTGTCTGTCTGCCACAGAACGTAAACCTTGGACACAAGTTTTAAATGGGAAGAGAGAGGGGTTTCATATTTAACATGTTTAACATATACTTTACCTGTAATTATACGAATGTTTTATGATTTTAAGAGGTATATCTTAGATTATTATATATACTGGTATTCAATTGCTTTTTTTTAAGGTTCGTAAACCCTCTGCTCACTCATATAAAATGTTGCTTGAACCCTAATGATTTTTCAAAAGAAATGTATTTTATCTCCCTTATCAGAATATCGATAAACCTTAAAAAAAGTAAAGTAATGAAAACCTACCAGGTCTATACATTTGATTAACGATGTTTAAATATTTTATTACAGGTCAAAAGAAACACAAGACACCACTAGAAAAGGTGAGCTATGCACTAAATGTCAACATATATGTATAAAGTTAGCATATTAAAGTACTGAGTATTTTTAGTTCACCTAAGCTGAATGCTCAAGTAAGCATTTCTGATCATGTATAATCACGAAAAGACAAGAAATAGGATGGGGTCATTAAAAAACTTTTTTCTCAAGAACCACTGAGCCAGTAAAGCTGAAACTAATGTAGAAGCTTCGTAAGGTAGGGTAAAATTTACATTATTCAACTTATAACCTGTGGTGTTACTCACCGGTGGGGCCACAGTAGGAAATTAGTATACGAGGGTTGATCCAAAAGTTCATGGAATTTCTTCATATTTTATTTATTTTTTAGTGGAATTAGTTGAAAATTACAACTGAAAATATAGACACTTGATGAATATTAAAAATTAAAAACCATTTTAAATATCTTTGATAGTAACTCTATGGCAGTTGCTATAGAAAAGGTTGTTTGGAAATGGGGGCGAGAGATTAACGCGTTTATTATCATTTTAATTCTTAATACATGAAATGAAAATTAAACCGCCATATGTGGTATATAAAATGAAAATTATTTCATTATTACGATTGCTTCATCTTTTATAAATCTTTCTGTGAGAGGTTTACTGATTTTACTGGATATTTAGTTTATTAGTTGATGATTTATTGTTCATCTTTAAGTTGTTAAACAACGTCAAATTTCGGCTAAGTCATATGTTTTGTGAAAATCCCGGGATCACTCTATCTTAAACGCGTATATTTTTGACATAGGCTTGGGAAAATGCATTTTAGTTACTGTTTTTCCAGTTGCATACCAATATTTAGAAAAAATAGAACTTCCATGGACGTTCATCAAAGATGTGGTCGCTTTTTGGAGGCTCTGTTTTAAGTGCCTATTCCCATTGACAAATTAAAAGCGTTATTGGACGTTGTCGACTGACGTACTGTTTCTGACATTGCAACTGAAATTGGGACATCATATGGAAAGATGGGTTGTTTTTTGAAATATGAGTGAAAAAGAAGATGAAGATAAGTTGGTGCGAGAGGATACCCAGGCTTTTCTTGAGAAAAAAAAAGGAGAAAAGGGCAGCATTTTGTAGAATTACGTATTCCAATCGGACATTAGAGTGAGATGCTTCTATAACGTGACTTGACATATCTTACTTGACGTTACGTCGAAGTCTCCCCCGGGTTTCACAACTATCCATTTTCAGAAAGCTTGTGTGACCTTATTGGTAATTGGAAAATCACGATAAAATTTTAGAAATTCCACGAACTTTTGGATCAACCCTCGTATATGAAAAATCTTTAAATATCTTCTTCTCAAGAACCCACCCCACCCCTACCTTGTGTGTTTGGGGATAGGCTGGGGCCACAGTAGGGAATCTAAGTTTTACATTGAAATGTATAAGAAAAATCTTCAAATATTTTCTTCTCAAGAACCAACGGGCCAGAAAAACTAACATGTATGTTGAAGCTTCCTGAGGTAGCATGGATTCTAAATTGTTCAGATCATGGCCTTTTGGCATTGGCTGGAGGCACCATAGGGATTATTTTCAGATTCAATTGGAATAGTATATTGGAAAAGTCTTCTCAATAACCACTGGGCCAGTAAAGCTGAAACTTACATAGGAGCTTCTTAATGTATCTAGTGTAGATTCTAAATTGTTCAAATCATAGCCCCCTGGTTTAGGGCTACAATACTACAATAGGAAATTGAAGTATCATAGGAAAACCTGTTGAAAAACAGCTGGGTCAATGTGACTAAGATGTGGTTCATGTGACTCTTGTCATCTTTAGAATGTTATTTCTTTCAGAAATTTTTTTACGCTTTTCTTGTTGCAAAAATTAGAACTTTTATAAATAAGTTAATGTACTTACTTCTCCTGTTGAAAAGTGTTCAGAGTAAATATAAACAGTAACATTGTCAAGTTGTTATGTTATAAATGTGCTCATTGAGGTTCATTATGACATCTTTTATTTCTAAATTTAATCAGTTTCTAAAAGATCAATTATTTATAGATGACCCATTTTTGTAATGACCTATTTTCTTTTCCAGAAGACAAGAACGAAAAGTTACATCCTTCATGGATTGCAAGCAAGAAACGAAAAGAGCAAGCACAAATACAAACATTTCAAGGAAAGAAAATCAAATTTGATGACTAGTACCTGGTACATTGTACTTACCAGATTAGTAAATGTCTGATCATTTATTGTTACCCTGCCAAGACAGAGTTCTAGTATTAGATTTGGACAATAAATTTTAATAAACTTTGTTATTTGAGTTTGAATGAAAGGAGTAGGGGTAACATAATTTTCTTACCCTATTATATACTGTAAAATCACATATTTTTGTGTGGTCAAGTTTTTGTGGTTTGAAAAAAAAATGTTGGTTCGTGGGGATTTGATTTCGTGGATGAAGAACTTTTTAGTAGTTGTGCATATGAAAATTTACATTTCATGGTGGGCATAAATTCATGGGTCTCTTCATACCTCAAAAACGATGAAAATTAGTGATTTTACAGGACACAATTACAATTTCAACTACATGCAGGTCCCATACCATCAAAGGCGTAGACAGTGTAACAATTTCAAGGCTTATTGCAAATGGTGATCGAATCGGTGATTGAATACACTAGCTGTAATACCTTGACTCTCGGCTGAGATCCAACGATGTAGATAAAATTAAACGTTATTATATTTTCCTGCATGTGACCTTCCATGTAAATATCAGGATATATGTTTTCTCTACATTGGTCTAAAAAATAAATTGGGAAATTCCAAATTGAAATAGTTTAAGAAAGCAATCGTAGAAGTGGAAATTTTAGTGAGACGCAAATTTAGTGATTCCTTCATAAAAACTAGTATTTTATTTTTAGCGAGAAGTAGTTTTAGCGATTTTAAAATGCTTAATATCCAGAGGTAGATTAGAGAAACAAAGAGAAAGTGCATTTCCACTTTATAACCAGTTGTGCATCCCATCCCAAAGGAACCACTGACCCTGGGGCCATATATTTCAACATTTTAAAATTTTTTTTCATAAATTTTATTTCATCATAAATAGTTGATTAATACCAAAGAGCAGATTTCAAAGCATTAATTTATTTTCAGACTATGTACCCACCCCCCCCCCCCCCCCCCCTGCTAGTACCCAGGGACCCTGAAATTAACCATTTTGGAAGAGGTAGCTTACTTCATCATAAATATGTACTTTGAGTCTTTGATAATTGGCATAATACCCAGGAACAAAGGAAAAGATTTTCAAAGAATTCATGCATTTTCACTATATAAACAGCCACGACCTAACACAAGAACCCCTGACCCAGGGGCCTTGAAATTCACATATCTCAAAGAGGCATTCTTCCTCATCATAACTATGTACATAGTTCATTGGTTTAATACTCAAGAACAGTAGATTTTTAAAGAATTTATGCCTTTTCACAATATAATCAATTCAACATAACTATGCACTTGGTTAGTTTATTTAATGCCAAGGAGCAGAGAAAAAGAATGTCAAAGAAATAATGCATTTTCACTATATGATCTACTTAGCCCCGCCCTAGCACTAGAACCCCGAGATCCTAGGGCCCGATCTCTACCCAGAGTTATCGTTCCACTGTTGTAGCGAAGCGAACGACAACTCTGGGTAGAGATTGCCTGGGGCCATGAATTTTTACAATCTTGGTAGAGGACTCAATTAATGCTGATTACAATCATACCAACAGTTTGACTGCTTGATGTCCAGCAGTAAAGAAAATTTTTAAAGATTGCATTAATTTTAGTGATTTTGGCCCCGGGACCAGGCCCCAGGAGGGGGACAGGGACCATGAAATTCACAATTTTTGGTCCCCTTCACCCATAGATGCTATATGCCAAAATTGATTGAAATTGGTTAAGAAAATTTTAGAGAAGAGGCTGAAAATGTTCAAATGTTAACGCACGACGCACACCGGATAGCGCCTAGCAATACTGAATAGGTCACCCGTGACCTTAAAAGCTGAACGTATAAATTTTGGACCTTTATCCCCCACCCCAAAAACAAAATACATGTATCATTAGACAAGTAAAAACAATTTTCCTTGATAACCCCCTCCTTTCAAAATTATGAAAGCCGAATGAGCTCATTGTCGTAGGTAAAAAAAATAAATTTTTCGCGTGATAACGCGAAACTTTCGCCAATAAACGCGAAAGTTTCGCGAAATAACGCGTAACTTTCGCGTTATGACGCGAAACTTTCGCGTTATAACGCGAAACTTTCGCGATATAACTTTTGCGATATAACGCGTAACTTTCGCGAATAAACGCGTAACTTTCGCGTTGTAACGCGAAACTTCTGCTGTTTAACCAGCCATTTGCTTTAATTAGTCTCAACTTTCTTTTGATTTTGTCATCAAGTTTACTCATTACAATGATAAGCAAATGGCTATTTTGGTCTTGGATTATCACAAGATAAATTTTAAGCTTTCTTGCTATTGAATCCATCTTTACCCTCAAAACTTCTCTCTCTCAACGCTGTTCAAACAATTCAAAGTTTATGCGAGTTTTCCAAAAGATAAACTTCAAGATTATTAATTTCGGGGAAAATCACCCCTTTCCGGCGTCTTTTTTTATGCACTCTCTAGAGAATTCGAAATAATTTTATTTTATAGAGATCAAGATCTCAGAAAATTGACAAAATAAGGTAAATTTGTCAATTGTGTCCCACCGCATTTGTGAAAATTGGATATAGTCCATGAGCCACTGGGGATGGTCGGTACCATTTTGGGTGAATAAACTTTAGAGTGATATTTGGTAAGGAATACCCCTAACTAGTGAGAAAATGTATGATAGCATCAAATCCGTTGTGGCTTCAATGCTGGAGACAAAGATTTTGCCCTTTATTTGCTCAAATAAGGTATTTTGAGCTAAATATATTTGCAACCTGCAAAGTATTTTCACGCAGTTGCCAAGCGTGATAGAAAGTTCTACCAGAATTACTCAGAGATATGATGAACATATTAAAAGAGCATTAACTGAGTTACTAGCCGTGATTCTAACAAAAATTGCATATTTTTACTACTTTTATTCAACAATAACATGTACCTCAAAAATTTATATAAAGAAAAAGATAAGTACCAACGCACATATACTAGTTAAGTTATTCGTCCGTCGGTGACGACGATGACCACTATCTCATCTTCGTGGGGGAGGGGGTTGACCTGGACAGTGGATGCGGAGGTGACTGGTCAGGCCGATCCTCGCACAAGCAGATGAAGGAGTTTTTCGACTAGAGCCACGCCCCCTTCTTTGTAAATCTCAGCTGGGATGGAGTATCCACCAGGTGTTTTGATTGCTTTTTTGATCTCATCCAACGAGAGAACGGCGTCCAGTGACTGGTTGATGGGAAATTGGGTAGTCGGTTGATGGCTTTGTCGTTGATGGTAGAAGGACAGTTCAGAACGCTATTGAAATGTTCCGCCCACCTAGCGAGTATCTTTTCCTTCTCTGTGATGAGTGTTAACCCGTCATCACTGAAGAGAGGGGATGAGCCTAATGGAGTTGGCCCGTAGACTTCCCTCAGTCCACAGTAAAAGTTCTTCCTGTCATGAGATTCGGCGTAGCGTTGGATCTCGTCAGCTTTGGCATTCAGCCAGGAGTCTCCCGAAGCTTTTGCTGTACTGTGCTGCGAGCGTTCCTCAGAGCGTCTTTTTTGCTGTGGAGGTGGGATCATCAATATGAGCCTTGTATATGTAAGCGCGATGTTTGTCGTCTAGAAGCTACGTGGTCTCGACACGGTTCTCATCAAACCAGTCTTTGTGTTTTTTTGTAGAGGGCTCAAGACACTCGAAGGCTGTATTTTACACTGTATTACGAAGTGTGCGCCATGCTGCTTCCACGTCGCGGTCATCCAGCAAGGTAGATCTGTCCAGCACTCCGCGCCGCACATACCGGTAGCCTTGGTGAACAAACGAACTTTCTGTCTTTTTTTTTTCCTGACAATGACGTAGTCAATGAGATGCTAGCGCTTTGAGCGAGGGTGCATCCATGACGTCTTGTTACGGATGGGAAGGCAGAAGACGGTGTTAGTGATCAGAAGGCAATGTTCAGCGCACGTCTAAAGAAGCAACAGGCTGTTACTCTTGCACTTGCCCACTCCGTGCTTCCAAATCACGCTTTTCCCCGGTGGTGGTGTCACGTCCAAGTCTCGCATTAAAGTCACCAGGTATGACGAGCTTGTGGCGTTGGGGATGGCGTTGATGACATTGTGGAGGTTCTTTTGGAACTTGTTTTAGCCTCCTCTGGGTTAGTGAGGGTAGAAACATATGCGCTGACAATAGTGGCGGACTTTCCTCGAGTGAGGGGGTTTCATTGTCATCAGGCGGTCGTTCGCTCATTTGGGTACGCCGACTAGCTTGCCAGCAAGCGTAGTCTTTATAGCAAAGCCTATGCCAGCTTCTCGTCTCTCCTCGGCTCCTCCATCCTGGTTTCACTGAGAGCCGCGATGTCAATGCTATATCTCGCGAGTATGCATGCAATCAGTGCTGTGCGTCTCTGGAGTCTGTATTTAATGTCTGTGTCGAGAAGCGTACGAAAATTCCACGATCCAAGGTTCAGTGGGATGATCCTTGTTTTCTTCTTGCTCTCTTTGTTATTTCGATCGCATGTGTAGGGTCCCCACCAGCCGCGGTAAACTGGCTAGAGAAATGTGGAGCAGGCAATGTTTGGGATACCTTTTCTAATCGGCTCCTCTTTGCCATGGACGTGAGCAGTGCGTTCCTAAAGAGGGCTGCTCAGTCGCACAGGTGGCTGCCGAACTCCAACGCTGCTCCGGTCGGTGAGGAGCAATTCTATGGCCTGTGCCACCTGTGTGCAGGTCCGGGACTAGCGACTTCCAGTGAACCCTCACCTGTTATACCTTCGTTCCTCGCCTGTCGCCACAGGGCTTTGGGGTGGATGATAGAATGGATGAAAGATGAACAATGACTTGCGTGATGAGTTTGATTAAAGTTAAGACCCGTCAGAGCTTTGTGTAGAGAGTGGTGTCCTAGAGGGATCTCCCGTAAGAGGGTAAGGGTTGCTTCTACCCGGACTAGTGGAAGAAAGGGGCGTCAGGCCATTCCAGGACGTGAGACACTGTCCACAAAGCACATATATTGAAACAAATAACTGTGCACATATGTTGCTTAATTTTGATGTCAAAAATATGTAACAAATTACACGTTTAACTTAGAAGAACATTCAAGTGTCCATTATCACCATGGTTTAACTTGAGATTAAATAAATAAAACATTTTACGTAAAGGCTCTACTTGAGACCTGACATATTCACAATATCAATGTTAAGTAAAGAATACTAAGTATACGCACTGGGTAAATCAAGGGAATTTTTCTTCAATTTTCATTTTAGGATAGGGATAAAGATTTACTATGAAATCAAGTTATATATATTTGTTACTGAAATAATGCTTTAATATGCTAATACATGATAAAAATTCTTTAAGTGCAATATGTTTTTGATTTGAAAATTGTCACAGTAGTAATTTCTTTCACCTGATTAAAATTTTAAAAAAATCGTATATTCCACTTTTATGATAAAGGGTAGAGTTATATTCCTATGTAATTTAGACGGCTCATTACAGAGCCAATATTGAATGATAATTGAAAAGGGTAATAGTATGGTCTGCATTCAAAGAATTTTCAAGAAAATATCATTCAAAACAAGATAGAAATTGCATATTGAAAAACAAACCTTTCTTCTCTCAAAGACACAGCTGAGAGAACGAACAAGTTGGGAGGTTCTATATAAACGGTTGATACATCATTAAAGCCACAATCAATTGAATGCTATCATACATTTTCTGAAGGTAGAGATGTATGTCCTTCAAAAATTAACTATGAAAATTATTCACCCAAGATGGTACCGATACCGAAAAATTCATGGCCTGGCTCATGGACTAAGTGGAGATTTTCCTTAAAAAAGAATCAGTCTAAAGAATTTAACAACTGAAAAACTTGTACATGAAAGTAAAATTCATTTTATTTATTCAATGGTAATTTTTAACATAAAAGATATTCTGATGACTAATCTATCCTATTCTCGCATCATTTCTCCAGTAAATCTTCTGAGGAAATTATACTAGTATTTTATTAATAAGTTACTGAGAGTTCACGTCTGTGTTCATATTCTAATCTCTCAGTCAAGATCAATGATCCTGAGTAACATTACTATATGCATATTATTTCGCGAAATAACGCGAAAGTTATGCGTTTATTCGCGAAAGTTTCGCGTTACGTTCTAACGTGAAAGTTACGCGTTTATTCGCGAAAGTTACGCGTTCTAACGCGAAAGTTACGCGTTCTAACGCGAAAGGTACGCGTTATATCGCGAAAGTTTCGCGTTCTAACGCGAAAGGTACGCGTTATAACGCGAAAGGTACGCGTTATATCGCGAAAGTTTCGCGTTCTAACGCGAAAGGTACGCGTTATAACGCGAAAGTTACGCGGTATATCGCGAAAGTTTCGCGTTATAACGCGAAAATTTCATTTTTTTTTTACCTACGAAAATGAGCTCATTGGGCTTTCGAAAATCAATCCATTAAAAGTGCCTGACATTATTTGTTTTTTCTTAGTAACATAAGTTGATTTTTAAATGTTCAGATTAAATGCGACTGTCTCAATGTTTATTCCACCTGATTCTCTCGTTGGTTTTGGCCAGTAAATGTAAACAAGTAAGGTGACATGTATACTACTTAATGAATGTATCATTTCATCATTAATTACACAATAAAGCAGTTACTGCTGGGTTCTTTTTTTTTCTGTGAATAGAATGATTTATTAGTCATCTTTGAAGACAAGTATAATATTCAGACTTTTGAAGACAAAAAAATCAAAAAAAGGCATAAGAGAATAATTTTTAGTCCTACAAAAAAAACTTACAAGCAGAAAAAAGGGAAAAATAATTCTATCCATTGTCAAATCACGAAAATCCTATTGGGGGGGGGGGGGGGTTAGGTTTGATCTCCTTCAGCCAATTTTTTTCCAAACACTACCACTTTCCCCATTTTTTAAACCTATACCTCAACGTGTCTGTGAAAAGCGTGCGGGGGAGGCTAAACCTACGCCGCAATGGGGGGGGATGCTAAATTAACCTACGCCGCAATGTACATTGCCTTAACTAAGTCTATCTTGGCAACAAAAGTAGGGGGTGGCTAGCCCCCCCCCCCCCCCCCTTGGTTCCGACACCTATGCATAGGAGTGCGGTAGAAGTCGAATTTGAAAGGGGGAGGAATTCAACTTACCTGAAAATTCGACAAGCGAAAAAAGAAGACTAATAATAATTGTTTGATTTGGAAGGGGGTGGGGGTGGGGTGGGGGTAAGTTCCAACTCCTACATCTTTCAGTACTTATTTATTTACACTAGGTTACTACATTAATTACATTAACAAAAACTGTTCGGGTTCAATGAACATTTCTAAAGTAAAAAAAAAAAGTTATTATGAAAAGGGGGGGGGGGGACAAATATATTTTATATCTTGTCAGACTAGATGAACCATGGTAAAATAAATAAACTGTAAAAGATTCTTAAGATTTCGATCAGAAAACCTTTATGGCAAGCTCAGATAAACACCTCTAATGTAAGACTGGTTGTTAAAATATAAACAAAAAAAGTATGAACCTTCCTATATTAAAATTCTGGATAGATAAAGTTGTAAAAGTTTTCTGCAGTAATTAAAGGTGGTAAATGGATGACCCTAAAAACAACAGAGTTTGTTTTTCCGCTGATCGGAAAGGTCTGAAAAATTGCAAAAGGTCCACCCCTCCCCTTTTCTGTTCAAATCATTTTTTTTTTTACGTGTGTGACTGTGCATGTGCCCCTACCCCTACCCCAAACTGCCCCTCAAGATTCTTGAATTTGTCACTGCTTGTATAATCTGAATAATGTGAAAACTAGTTGTCTATACAAATATACATTTCTAATCGTTTTTTTTTTCTCTTCTGCCTTTTTTATGAATGAGATTTCTTAATGGACCTTCTGAGAGTGTACATGATCGATTCATGAATATATCATAGTTATGGAAAAATATTTAAAATTAGATATGACTTTTATATCAAAAATATTGCTTTTATATCTGATCTATATTGAATATAGGTTATTTGGTTGACATCAATTTTCCCTTTTTCGTTCCGTTCCGTTCTCCGTTCCGCGTTTTAGCAACACCCAAATGAAAGCGGAAGTTTACAAATCAAACAGAAAGTAGCGTGTTACTAGTTTAGTAGTAAGGCTAGTAAGTTAGCGTTTGTTGACCTTATCTTTATTTGTGTGTGTTTTCTGTAAATTTAGTTTAAAGATGTAATTTCGGATCGTGTGGCTAATTTTAAATTAGATTTAGATTTTAGAGAGACATAAATAGCTTGTATGTCTCTGGTAAGGGGGCTACGATTTCATTCCGAAGGGGAAGGGTAATTTTTGGAAATAAATAATATGTCCTCGAAAATGTTGAAAATAGATAATCTGTCCTCGACTGCCAAGAAAATAAATAATATGTCCCTGAACAGGTGCTATTACCCCACCAACCCCCTCCCACTAATTTTGGACTTCTTTTGTTTGTCCGATTTTTTTGTAATGAAAAAATAAATACATACGAGTAGCAGTCTGTTCTTGATCTTATTGGAAATAAATAATCTGATTCGGACCCCCCTCCTTCAGATTCAAATGGTCATCTCCTAAGTACTTTGCAAATACAATATAGTATACATGTATCTGTATAAAAATATTTTAATCGGTTAATAAAACTTTTTTTCAGGCAATCCGAGGTACATTCATAACAGGATGTTTGAGAATGTTATTTTTTTAACATGCCTGTACTTCATTCAAGGACTGCCATATGGCTTACAAGCACGATTTCTTCCCGTATATTTTCGTTCACATGGGATGTCATTGACAGACATCAGCT
>NW_026931519.1:0-48363 GCF_032062105.1 Saccostrea cuccullata
TAATTTCTTACGCATCCATACATGACACTTCTCGCATACTCCCATTAAATTGCAGACAGTAGTGGTGGTTTTCTTACTATGGGGTCTTAAATGATTTTCGTAGCAGGTCCTGTTCTTAAAATTTCCATGGCATTCCTGGCATCGAATGTTGCTCCCGTCTTCGGGACATTTAGGGTGTCCTAAACAAAAGGGATAGCGATGAGAGCAGTTGGTCCGATGTTCTGTGACAGTCCTGTACCCCACATCACAATGATCACAGTAATAGGGGTTCCCCGTTACTCCTGGCATCGATTTAATGGCATCGTAATGATGGTCATCGAACAAAATGTTCAAATAAGTTCCATCTCCCGAACCTTTCTAAACAGAGTTTAGTCGAAGTGGATTTGAACTGAAATATTTTTAGTCGATACTGAGGAGCTAATACCTGTTGTAATTTCGTCCATTCTAGGGCTCCACAAGCTTGAGTGATATCACACTCGGCCTGTTCCATGAGGGCTATTGCTTCTCGTTTCTGGTCATTGGCTCTTACATCTCCTAATCTCATACGAAGCCATCGTTTTTCCCATTCGGGGTCTGGATGTTCGGATTTTTGACTGTGTAATCGAGTCACGACGATGGCTCTAGCTAAACAAAATTTATCCCAGGGATTGGCGATCCGAACGATGGCTCTTTTATTGTTCTTAAAAGTTTCTTTATTCACTTGTAAATGTTTGGTTCTGTCTCAGCATAAAAAAAAGTAAGTCTATCGTATTTTTGCACACGACCCTAAAATAAACCCATGCTATATATAAACCAGCGCTGGACATGAAGGATCATTCTGCGTGAGTACTTGGAACTCGACAGACTTTTAAAAAAAAAAAGTTTCGGTGGTCAAGTCAGAGGTATGGAACCAAGGTATCGCTGGCTTATTGATAAAACTGACAAGAATGGATCTTGGATGGAAACCCTAGAAGAAGCCAGGGAGGATTACCATAAAACCCATTCAGAGGAATCTAATCAAAAAGTATGGACTTGGGAGGAATACTTTAAACAAATGTGGGGCTTGGATAAGATGTCTCCGGAACAATCTAAAGAAAAAGTTGAAGAAACTAAACAAAAAGTATGGTTGGAAAAAAGAGTGAAATTTCCTGAAAATTATGTCGTGATAAGGAAGCACTGCTCTTTTGAGGGAATGAAGGGTTATCATATCTACAAATGGGAGATCACAGCTGAGGATGATTATGATGATTTTCTGATTGGAACTGAATACTTTTCCCCCGAGTTAGAATCGTGTATTGAACATTTACTCCAGACCACGAGAGAAGGAAAAGCCTTAAAAAGACCGGGATCTAGGGGTCCTTATACACAGTATCTCCATGGAATAATTCCTTATTTTCCAAATGAAAAAGACATTCCTTGGATGACACGAGACTATGATGATGATGATGATGATGATGATTTGAAGTTTGGTGATGATTCGTCCTGGATGATTAATTTCGACGGTGTTGGCCTGGATGATTAATTTGGACGGTATTTTAGATTAAGGTACATGTAATTACCCATACCACGTGAAATAACGTTATATGACGTTATTCTCGTCATTGACGTTATTACGTAAAACACACCCGACGCTTATTCCATCAAAAATGCCTGAAGTCGATTTCACTTACTGTGAAAAGAAAGGTACATTAATTTCCAAATAAAAGGCATAAAAAAAAAATCGATGTTCAGTTATTTCCGGGATGCATGATCGAAGGAGAGTTTAAATTTAGATGATTCGTCAAACCGAAAGTACAACAAAGATGGCAAAGATGGGAGATTGTCTCGAGTACAAGATAACTAAAAGACTTCGACAATCGGGTCGTTTTTTGTCTCTGTAAGTTGAAGAAATACAGAGTAACAAATGAATGGTTCTCTTGTCGAAAGTCATTATCGTTTGCTTATATGTTTGTACATAGACCTATACATAACCAAAATTTCGAACCACGGCTCAAGTATTCAGGTACCTATCTACTTCGCTTCAGTGTTACGATTTTTAAATGTCGTTTGTTTGAATTGAAATATCGTCCTCGAAAATCGTCCTATGGGGAATGACTCCGGATTTGAAAAAAATTATGGAAGACTTTTTACAATGTATATATAGGATATCATAGATAAAACAGTTACTGCACAAATATAAATGTTCTGTTATTTAGTATATCCTTGCACTGAAACATTGAATAAGTATTGATTAAAAACAGAATATTTCATTAAAGTAGGAAATGACATTGATGCATTTAAAAAAATTCCTTATTACACACATCTGCTGAAAATTTTAAAAATTCTGTATTAAAGCAAGTGCACAATAACCTTAAGTTACCATTTGTAGTGCTGTGGGTAGTGTATTGGTGCACATGTCATTAGACAGGTGTCCTGAGTTTGATTCTCTGTAAGTTGAAAAAATACAGAGTAACAAATAAATGGTTCTCTTGTCGAAAGTCATTATCGTTTGCTTATATGCTTGAACATGATCATAGTACGAACATAACCATTTTCGAACCTTTTGGGCCTCTTGTTATAGTAATTTTGCTAGACCCAATTTCCAAATTGATGACAAAATTACAAATGTGTCATCTACGGTATGTACAATATGTATAAGATAATAAATGAGAAAAACATATGCCAAACAGACCCAGAGGTCTATATCGGATGGGGAGCGGGGAAGGGGGTATTTCTGTCTTCAAGCACCCGTGAATAGTATACCGATAGATATCAGTTGCTGACAAGATGATGTGGATCCCTCATGTACCATGGTGTACTATTTACCATTCTAGATCATAATTTTATGTATAACTGTAATAATGGTGGTTGGACTTAAACCCATCTCATTCCACAATATGACAGTAACAAAGAAGGGAATACATGTACAAGATGATAAATAGGAATGCCTATGAGATCATAGTGGGTGATATAGAAGGAATAAGGAAAAGGATAAAATTATCAGACAAATTCAACTGTGTTTAGATTGGTAAGCCGAGTGCTTGCAATGTTATAATTATATAATTAAGTTGTTCGTGCATGGTTTAATCATGCATTAATCATTAAAAACAAAGGTAACCAGTTTCAATTTAGATTTCATGGATTTATGTCAAGATTGTGACTTTTTATTTGAATGAAAAATTATAAATAATGTCTCATTAAAGTTATGACAGCGTTTTGTTTCTCAAAAACAAATCAATTTTTAAATATACAGAATTTATTGCATAATTACCTTGACCCTTTGACCACAAAATTAATAAGGGTCTCCCTCGGGCCACACAGAGTTGCTGTGTAAAATTTCAATGCAAAAGCACAAAGGCTTCCAGAAAGTGTTACAGACAGACAGAAAGACACACGGACAGATGCACAGGTATTATTCAATATTCAGAGAACAAATGCTCACTGGATCCATATCAAAATATCACTTCAACATAGAAAATTCTATTCACTCAGGGAGTTGTTGACTTTTAAAGCATCATACTGGTGTCTTTTCATACCAATTTTACATAGAGCATTTTTTCCAAGGAGGGGTCCAAGGTCACTTTTAGTACAATTCACTGTTATCTTTGGACTTTCAGTAAGGTGTGGTATTCTTGATGCTATATAATTAGCCTCTAAAATTTACACAGCTTTCATTCATTGTTGAAATATATGTGGCTGGGATTGAAATTCAGGCAAATGTCAAACAGGATTACTTATACGAGAAAGGCGTAAGGGATTAAGTTGTCTCATCATTGTCAACAATGATTTAAAGTCCCTGATGTTATTAATTTCTTAACCGATTAAAATCTATTTGCCATTTGAAAGACACTAGTGCCCAGAATACCACGTCTTACTGAAAGTCCAAGGATGACAGAGAATTGTACTGCTTGGTTTAGTATGTACATTTAATAAATCTGCCATGTCTAGGGGAACACACACAATCACCCCTAGATCCACCATGAAAATTTCAATCAAGAAGCATCCTATAGAAATTATACTATGGAAAACGAGAAAAAAAAATGTAAGTGCTGAAAAAAATTATTGTGTAAGGGTGATTTTGACAGGTCGGTCAGAGTACATCGAACAAATAATTTTTTTATTTGACTTATTTAACCCTTTTAATTATGAACTCTTTCAGATAATT
Source organism: Saccostrea cuccullata (assembly GCF_032062105.1). NCBI lineage: Eukaryota > Metazoa > Mollusca > Bivalvia > Ostreida > Ostreidae > Saccostrea > Saccostrea cuccullata. The sequence continues at coordinate 4,124 of NW_026931519.1, forward strand.
CATTTTTAATATAACCTTATTGATTTTAAAGAAACATAAACAGTAACCACATACTTATCTATAGAATAAATGTTACATTTCTTTCTCTTTTTCAATAATTTTCTAGTCTTGATTCACATTTTCAATAATAGCACCATAATATTCATACAATAACATGTATTAAGAAGCTTGTGTCTCACATCTCACAATATATGAAAGTAAGGGTTTGTCTGAGCATGTTGAGTGAGTTTAGACAGACGGGCATATAAGATTACTCAAACATGTCACCGTAGAATGTGTTCATATTTTACTAATTACATGTATATGTCATAGTTTTAGTAATGATGCTCTCAATGCAATTCTAGTCATCAACTATGGAGCTTGGTGTTTAGAATTTATAGCGAGCGTCGCGAAGCGACGCTCGTCACTGCGAGCTCTTAAAGCAACGCCTGTGCGAAGAGAAAATTCGGACTACTGCACATTCATTCGATAGAATTTTTTGATGCCTTAATTTCGACCCACAATGCATCACTTGTTTTAGCTACGTTCTCGCGAGAATAACGACAAATGTTCAACAAAAAGTTTACCCCTCTTGATTTAATGGATATATATTGAAGATTAATAGAAAACGAAACATTCTTCATTAACTTTCAGCACTGTTCCCCAGGCTTTTTCTTGGAATTGAAACTAACATACGACGTCATGTGACGTCAGAGTCTAGACGCACCAAATGTCACGTGCGGTTTGACGAGCCCGATCTAAATTAAAACAATAGAAGAGTTTGCGCTCGCTCTAACGGTCGCACCGTCAACATATTAGAGGGCGGAGCTCTCCGTATAGGTAATACGTATGTATATGAAAAATAAAAGAAATCTTTTGTAAACTATATGTCAATTACAATACCTATGGAACTGAGATTCTTGGCGTCCTGTAAAATGGCGTCGTTTTGATTAACGCGCAAATTATCGTTGCTGATGAGACTTTCATCCAAGTGAAAAACATTTAATCCAAGGATAATTAGTAGTAATGGTTTTTTGCTTAAAATCAAATCCATCTTCCTACTTTCGATTTAGACGTTTAGATTTATTTATAGTTCGCGCTTCACAAGTATAACGGCATTTGATTGGTTAGAAATTCCCTACGGGCGGCGCTGTCGTCTGCACAATTGAGGAGCGGATCTATATGTGGAGGTTATCACTAAACCGTAGAAGGAAAATAATCCTTATTTATTTGTTAATAAAATTTAATAATAACGAATGTCTTCAGGATTATTGTCAATACATACCAAGCTAGAAATATAGTATTTTTTTTTAGACATACTGTACAATTTTTTTTGAACAGTTAAATATGTTTTAAAAGTTATATCTAATAAAAATTAGTGTTGGCAACGAGTACCCGGTTAACCGGTTAACCGTCGAACGATGCGAGTATCGGTTAGTAAAACTGCTATCCGGTTACTCGCATAAAAAAATTACATAGTAAATGCATATAAAATGATTGTTTTCTAGTTTATAAATGTATAAACTTACACATTTCCCTAAATTTAGATACCGTTAGACTTTTTGATTAGTTTTCACAGTTTATATAGTTAATAGCTTTGATTGCTTGGGGGTATACAACTTTTGAAGGCCTGAGTTATGATTACCTCATTTGATAATTGAACTTAACGAGATGCCGCCTCAGACAAATTAAGCTTGGATTGTAACTGTAAGAAAGAACAGTTGATTCAAAATCTTAACGAAAATTAACTAATAATTACGGAGTATGTTATTATTATTCTCCTTGATAGCGACATTTCGGGGGCTGAAAAGGAAAGCATCAGGAAAGCAATTAGTGAGACGGTGATTGACGATGTTTTTATTTGTCTTCTTCGTGTGTCAAATTTCTTATTTTCTTTAATCTAAAATCTAAATTCGTTCACAATATCGCATGTGTGTATTGTAAATATAATGTCCAAATACAGTATATTTGTGAATTACTACTAACGATAAGTAAAGCATAAGATGAATAAAAGATGTGGATACTTTTACTAAAAATCATCCGAGTAACCGGGTACTCGATCGGAAGATGAAGCGAGTAACCGGTTACTAAAAATCGTCCGATTTGCCAACACTAATAAAAATTAAAATTTAATAATAATGAATGTCTTCAGGATTATTGTCAATACATACCAAGCTAGAAATATAGTTTTTTTTTTCAGACATATTGTACAATTTTTTTGAACAGTTACATGTAGATATGTTTTAAAAGTTATATTTAAAATTTAATACCCTGTGAAAAGTCTAAATATAGGGACTCAATAAATGTGTGGAATATTTTTTTTTTAATTTTTAGGTATCCAAATTGTTTATGAATATCTACTTGTACATAGATATATAAATATTTAGTAGATGGAAGTCTGAGTCTCATTTTTGTTGTGATTTTTAAGATTCAATATTTCATTTTATGAAGTTCTTCAAATGACAAAATCTCAGTATCTTAAAGATAATAATCAAAAGAAAAATCTTAATTGATGTAAATGAATTTTTAAAATATAGAAAAGATTTTTTACACAATTGGAATTACATATATACTGTAAAGTCTAAAATTAGGAAAAACTAAGTTAGACAATGTATGATGTACAGTCTGGAGAGGTAGTTGTTCAGTCTACATGTATCAGTAAATGCATGTAAATATACAGTCACGAAGTTATATGACTTCAATGTTGCAGTGCATGCTGTTAATGTAATACACATCAAGCATATCAATATAGTTTTCTATCCTAATAAATGTGCTTTAAAACTCTTAAAACAGGAAGCAAATATTCAGAATTTTTGTTTGACATGGATAAAATTAAATATTCCATTCAAACTTCTCAGAAGTGTACCCTACTATTCACAAGTTTTGGTTTTCAAATTATATGGTTAACCACGTCTTAAACGACAAAGATACCAGAAAAATAACTTAATTTCAAGGTTGTTTTTTCTTCAGATAATTAAATAGTATAACGGTTTTCAAAACGATTGTGTTAATGTTAGATTTAGAAAATTCAAAAGACTATTTAAATCAGATGTTTTTGTTGTTTTAACAACATCAACCAAAAAAAGAACCTGAAAAGTGAAATATACATTTTTCCTTAAAATAAAGAAAATAATGATTATAATTAAATTAATGGGTTAGCAATTAATTTAAAATAAAAAGAAATAAATAAACAGAAACTTTAAAAAGATATATCACAACAGGGACCTAATAAATGTCCCTAATCGTGCATCCGTTGCAAATTTTTTTCTCATATAAGTTGTAATGCTGTTATATTTTCAACCTTCGTGATAGTAACACTGTCAAATTTGGTCTGATGATGAGATTCATCCAGGGAGTAGATCATCTGTCTGTATTTTAGGTCATCTGAGTTCGTCTTCTGGTCTGGTCTTGACAATATTGTTCTTACTTTAGATGACGTCATAACTATGATAATGTAATAATGTAATGGGAGTAATAACAGTTGAGAAATGACTTGAGGTTTCCAGATCAGTGTTGTTAAATAAGCATATGAATTAAAAGAAGTGAAACACAAAGAAATGAAAAGTTTATGAGTTGATTATTGTTGAATATATTTGGGAACAAGTTTACTGTTACATGCATTAAAGTTTGAGGTGTCGTTGGGCCGAGGTGTATCACATTTCTTGGACCTCGGTACGTTGAATCCCTTACTGGTCCAGTGCATGCCGCTCCCTTTCCCCACTACATTCTTCGACGTTTAGTGCTCTGGCTAGACAACCCTTTGTCCCATGATGAAATATCTCAGTTAGTTCTTAGATTATTACATGTATTTGAATGAAAAGTTTTATTTAAGAACTGAGTTCTTTGTTATGATTCTCTGACACTGACATACAATTTCAGAATTTATCTGATTTGTCATTAAACAATAAAAGGTAGCAATTTTCTCTTCATGCCTCCGCCCTTACTAACGGTCACACCGTCTAACATATTAAAACGAATTTGAGTTGGGTACGGAAAACATCGATCAAACATTACAAAGTGGAAACACTGAACTTATCCATCTCCGCTTACGTAGATTTTATCTATTTGTGCATGGACAAAAACATGATAAATAACGTTGCACCTTACTTAGACAGACCCAAGCTTTTCCTGTGATCAGAAACCAGACTTTAAAAAGATGTGGCAAACAAACCACTTATTTGTATCTATGAATAGCGAAAATGTATTACATAGACACAAAAAGTAGTAAAATGTGCCACTTCTCTCATTTTTTAATCAAATAAATCGCATCCATACGACCAATGTTGAAACTGAAAGTGTCTTTTTCTTTCACTTCCGTCATAAAGTCACACATGCGCATTAACGGTATATAGAATATTCCGAAGATTGAACCCGATTACTATAATGCTTGTGATTCGCGAAAACGAATTCTTGGCCGTCTCCGCATTAAATATTCAACTTAATTTAAACCATACTTAATAATGTTTTATTAACGATAGTTTTAAATATTTAAAGCGATTTTTGCACCCAAATCATAAAAGTATAGATGTTAAAAAGATTTTTCAAATAATCATTTTCCAGCAAATTTGGTATAAAAATGTGAAATTTTCTTGTTTGATGCCCGCTGCCCCACTTAATTTTTATGCCATATAAGGGAGAGACTATTGGAAAATAACGTGTTAATTTTAAAAAGAAATCTGTAGTTAGAATATCAAGCAGCAATTTATTTTTACTAGCAATGAACTTTAAAATTTTGAGCTAAATATGTTTAATTCGTCCTAGAAAGTAATATTAGGTGGATCAGCAGATTAAAAAAATAATTAAACCGTTAAACAAACATATTTTCTCTATAATTTATATGTTAAAAAAATTCTTTTGCTTTTACATTTAGAAATCTAGCATAAATATATTAATTACAGCATTTCCGTTAATTTCACGAGACAATGTCTATTTTTGGTAACAATCCTTTCAAAGGGAGGCCCGGTTGACCCCAAAATTTACACTGATCTGGAAAGGACAAATACTCAGTTAAGATTCTGAAAAGTTTCAACAAAATCTGTTGTTCCGTTATTTCTATAGCATGGTATGGATCTTTACCTTAAAAGGCAGCCTGGTAAATTGTTGTATGTATTTTTCATTCTGAATAAAAATTGCCTTGTTATTGTATTGTGTGTTATTGTCTTCAAAAAATCCAGTTCAAACCGGTTAGGCTGTCTAGACTGTGAATGAATGCGTGACGTCATAATCACATTCTTGACTCGCTGCCAAATCGTAGTAGCAGCGTTGAATCGTAGTAGCAGCGTATAGTAAAAAGCTCTAATGTAAGCGCCCCGTATTGGACATATAGGGACTGTGTACTGAGTTGACCCACCTAGCCCCTAGGGTTAGGGGTTGGGGTTAGGGTTAGGGTTTGGGCTAGGGGTTAGGGTTAGGACTGCACTCAGTTGACCCAGCTATCCCCCCAGGCCCCAAACCTGCACTCCTTTGACCCGAGCAGCGGCTCAGCCAATCAGAACCCAGCATTTTTTGACCTCATTTGCATAAAAAGTGCACTCAGTTGACCCGTCTATCTAGACCGCTAATACTACTCAGGTTTGACGTTATAACTATTGTCAACCTCATAATAAAAGGTCATCCAAATTTCTGCGGAATTTACAAAATACAAATGAAATGTATAAGGTGGTCAAATAATTTTTTAATTAAAATTTTTTCATGCTCCGGGTCACCATCCCAAGTCTAATCATGAAGTCATAATTGTTATTATGCATTTAAAATTGAAAATTAATTTACATTTTGTACTTCAAATTTAGTAAAGGATTATAAATATGCTAATAATAAATATCAATTACACAGCTTTAATTAAATTTTTAGATAGTCCACGAACTTTACGGACAACCCTCGTAATTTTTTAAATGTCTAAACATTTTATATATCAGTCACAATTTTTTTCTCTGTAATTTAAATATGAAAAGAAACCTTAATGTGCATTTATTAAATATTTGTAATCATTTATATATTTTAATTCAATGCCACATTATTTTTTTTCTTTATTTTGATAAGTCAGCAGTTTGTTCTTTTGCGGTTGCTATGGTGTAGGATACGTTTTGTCTACGAGAAAAGAAAAATAGGTTACCTTGACTGTAAAGCATGCATGTACCTGAAAACTTTTGAAAAGCTTCATTAGGAATAAAGAAGGGCTTAATGTGATTAAAAAAAATCGCTCTCTGATTTCTGGTTTGCTCCAGATTAATTTATTAATTGTCTATTTAATCAAACGTTTCTCAAAATTAATTAAATTCACTTACAGCAGTTTTGCTTTTGCAGTTGCTTTTGCGTAGGATACGTTTTGTCTACGAGAAAAATAAGTGACGCTGAAAGTTAAGTAAACCTAATAAAAACTTTCATAAGTTTCAAATAGAATAAAGAAGTGCTTGATGTGTAGAAAATATCGGTCTGATTTGCTGTAGATTAATTTATCAGTTGTCTTATTTATCAAACGTTTCTCAAAATTAATTAAGTTCATTTGGTGCCGAAGTCTTAACTGAACACTGATTTGATTATGCCAACATTTCTAAGTAAAATATAATTTATTATATCCTGTCTGTGTAATAAGAATCAATACATGTAAAAAAAAATTCAGAGTGCACTATTTTTCCATAACTTTGCTAAAATATCTTATTATATTAATGTAATTGTAAACACCACGGTCATAAGATGTTTCATGTCCTTCGCCTTTCAGTTAAGCAATATACATGTACATGTATTAAAAACATAACATTATTATTTCCTTTTTTGACCTCTTAACCTCAAAATATTCTAGTATACTATTATCACACATTCTTTAGATGTGAACAAGTGAAATATGTGTTTTAGGATTAAGACAAAAACACAACTCTATTACAGTGTATCATGTGTTAGGGTTACTGGTAATGAGGAAAATTAGCTTGCTCATGGAGCTATTGGAATTAATTAGAACATTGAAATTTATTCTACTTCACATCAATATACATATTAAAACAAAAAAAAATGTTTAGTTTATTGCTTCGATCAGCATATATAATTAATATAATTAAGTCATTTACCATAAGGATACTGCTCTTTTGATTTCTTACTTCTTGGAAATGAAAGATGTAATTTTATACAATTTATTGGAAGTCTATCATTCCTCAAACATATGGCGTCAGCAAGGCACAACATAAATTCATTTGTATCCTTATTCAGGATAAAAACCGTAATCTTATATCTTTCCTTATTAAGGAATGTTTGCCTTATTCAGGACTTTCTTGACATTTATTTCCTTATGCAGGAACTATGGTTCTTATTCAGAACCACGCGAACCAACAGATTAACAAATTAACAAAAATCATGGTTTACATACAAGTATAATGATCACATGATTAAATTAAAGCGACATCTTTTCATTGTAACAAAGAACGATAATTATGACATAAAATAAACATTAAAGTTATTAAACATGTTATTTATAAAGTCACAAATAGCATTATTTATAAAAGTTTTTATTTAATAAGTCCATAACAATACTAGCTTTTCTTGGTTTAATCTATGCAGAAAATGCCGATATGTTTAAAGCTTGATTGACAGTTAATTATTGTAAAACATTGATTATTGATACATTTTGGCAAATAAAAATATATTGACTTTTATTGATTAAAGAATATTCATACTTAATTCAAGTACCTGATACACGCATGTAATAAGCATTAACTAAAAGCCTTTGATGTTAGTTGATACTTAGACATTTACCTTTCTTTAAAAGAGTTAATACTTAGATTCATAATAAAGGAAACATTTTAGTAAGTACAGTGAATGCGATGACACTTTCAGAAAGATATAAATAAGTTGCTATTCATAGTAAATAAAAATATTTGAACAACTTATTTAAGATCTTTCCTACTTTGGTTAACAACAATGCAGTTTGCTACTTGACTGTATAGATTTCTTTAGCGTTTATTGAAAGTTTATCTAATACATATCTGTCTACGATATGAGTTATATATTATATATGAAATTATTTAATACTTTAATTCAGCTGAAGACCAGATTTTCTACGAGACAAATAGAATATTGTATTTATATTGTATGACGTCGTTTTTATGACTATAAAGTATTCTTTTGTTGTGGTTTTTGTTAATAAATGGTTGACAAAAGTAAGTTAAGTGTTTCAAATATGAGTGGACGCTACACAGAAAACGAGATTTTTTCAAGGAACGCATGTACATGTATAAATGTTTACTATCAAACTCGTCGAATAAAATTCTAAAGTTGTTAATTAAATTGTCCAGGGTATTCTATGTAAAGTAGGTCAAAGGTCAAGTGAATTGTAATGCTGGTAATTTACATAATGTTTTATGACAATCGACAATCAGTGCACATGCTAAATAACACAGAATTACCGCTTAAATATCAAGCAATATTTTTTATACTTTCACTTTTTACTTCTTTAGTAAAGTAGGTCAAATGTCAAAAGTCACGAGGTCAGTAAATATTGCAATTTACAAATGCAAGTCAAACAATAAATATGCAAAATATCAGGCCCATGTCTCTTACAGTTCTTGTGGTACAAGGTGTGACAGACGAACAGACAGACGACGAGTAAAGTGATCTCTAAGTGTCGTTCTGCAAGCAGGAGATACAAAAATGATATAGCCTTGAGAAAGACCCACACGTCTCGAAGAGTATTTTTAATTACATTATCCTTTATATTTTTATCCAATTAAAAAGTAGTGGCATTGCCGAGAGCACAATTTTTTATCGTGTTTCATCACGATTGCTTTAATTAAGGGTCGCAAAATAGTTCTTAAAGTTTCTAATAGTTCCTTATATCTCTCTAAATAAGTTTTATCGTCAAAGAAAAATCTTACTTTCAAGCAATGGTGAGTATTACACAATTTTGCAAAAACAAAGGGAAGGGAGTATGTTTTTTTCTGTGAAATGCATATTAAATGCAGGGTTCTATTAAACAGCCGGACGATCAGTCTTTGTTTATTCTGGATTCTTTCTGTCTGAGATAACCCCCACTGTATCTTTTTAAACGAGAAGTTAATATCTGGAAATTTATTCCAACCTTTTCAGATCATAGTGATATTGTTTCATACATGTACTAATTTAAGAGTCGTTAAAACAATTAAAGACATACGATTAATTTTATGTTTAGTAAATTTTGCATTTTCATGTAAGAGTTCGAGTTCATCATTAATTTTTTTAGGCAAAAGGGTCATTGAACGACTTTTACTATCAATATTACTGGCAAGTAATAACAATACATAATTTTTTTATGTTAAATTTATAAAATGAAAATTATTGTTCATATCTCTTGAAATAAATCCAATAATATGTTTATATATTAATTATTTTATATGGGAATATTGATATTTATTTTAAATACGTTTTGATTTCAAAGAATATTCAGTTGGGTTTTTAATTTCCTATTTTCAAGAATAACATTAATAGAGGCACAAAAACAAATATATAAAAAAAATATCAGAAAGGATTAGACGACAGTCCTCCTATTTTTAGTAGACAAAACGTAAACATAGTTCAATCCCTTTTACTAATCCATTTGTAATTATCATCATAATGCATAAATACAGTGTAATAATATAAAATTTATGTTGATTAAGAGACTGAATTTGATTTTAACATTGGCTGTCTTTGTATAAAGCTTAGCTTATAGGTAGGCTTGATCAAAGAGTAGTAAGTACTACATGCATACAGCCCTGTATTGGTATTTCCAATATCTTAGAATCAAACTACGATTTTTCCTCTTTTCATTTATCAACCTCTGTTGATACATACGTAACTGAGAAGTCTGCGTTCATTTTTGTAACTTGGTTTCCATGGTAACAGCGCCTTTTTATTTCATTCTTCAACATTTTGCATAATTGGAGAAATAGCGATACAACAACCTTTAATTTTCTGCAAATAAAATATATTATTAAATTAAATGCTGACTGACTTTTTTCGTACTGATTGTTTGACCAGTAATTGGTCCACACCTTTCCAACAATGTCACATTTGCATCATTAATTTAAGCTAGATGGATGGACAAATCACTAACAAATAGACTCTGAACTTGGTACACCTAGCCATGGCCAATTTTCGTACATTTCAATGGTAATCCTCTAACTATTAACGCATTATTTGGGGGATGAAAAATTTCATTGCCCGATGCCCGGGGCTAATTCTAGGGGTGGAGTAGTGAAATTTTATCAACCACTTATCAAAATAAAATCAATTTGTAAGCCATGGATTTAAAGCTGGGCATAGGGGCTTGCATGATCTACTCAGTATTTAAATATTTATAAATTATACAGTTTTAGTTTATGGTGGCAAAAATTTCAAGTAGGGCAAGTGAATGTAGACCATGCACTTGAACTTTGACAAGTGCCTTAAAAATCTGCTTTTCATTTCTGTTACAAATGCTGTTTCAGATCATCTTTTTTTTCATTAGCAGCATTATAGGGCCTTCCTGAACAAATTATCAAAAACTGGGCAGTAGAAATTCATATATTGTGTGTAGTCTTGGATAATGGCATTCATAGGATACTGAGCTACCCAAAGTGACACCATTTGTCCTGGAGGAAAAATCCCTCAATTTGATAAAAAAAGATTTGAAAAAAAAAATAACACATGTGTAATAATAATAAATAATGATAATCATAAGGGTAAGGATAAAAGGTTTATAAGGATAAGGTTTATATGGATTAGGATTATAAGGTTTATATGGATAAGGATATAAGGTTTATAAGGGTTATAAGGTTTATAAGGATAAGGATATAAGGTTTATAAGGATAAGGATATAAGGTTTATATGGATAAGGATATAAGGTTTATATGGATAAGGGTTATAAGGTTTATAAGGATAAGGATTATAAGGTTTATATGGATTAGGATTATAAGGTTTATATGGATAAGGATATAAGGTTTATAAGGATAAGGATATAAGGTTTATAAGGATTATAAGGTTTATTAGGTGTATAAGGATATAAGGTTTATACGGATAAGGATATAAGGTTTATAAGGAGTTATGTTATAAAGATTAATAAAGTATATATTGTATTATGTAGGTAAAATCAAAAATAAATGATTTTAAGAAGTTATATCTGTCTTCATCGTCTTTGATAATTAATAATAATGATAAATTGGGTTTGGAGTCAGAGAAATGAAATTGAAGGAATCTGACTCTTTATTTTAGAATAAATTAAAATGCACTTGGATGGTACATTTTGGCTCAATGACCCAGGCATCTCGCCTAGATCATCATGGTTTAATAGTATAGAAGGTGCCTGCTTTTGCCGCAAGTGATTAGTCCAAACTCAATTTTTGGTCTGACATAAGTGTAATCTAAGATGAGTCTTGATTACATGGAGAAACAAGATGTGCTTGTGAAACACTATGCGCCCGGCGGCAACAAAGTTCGAAAAAGATTTTTCTATTATATAGGTCACCGTCAAGGTCACAAGGTCATTGACCTTAGTGTCATTTAAAAAACATAATTAATGGAGTGTGCATATCAAAAATGAAGTCTCTATCTCTCATGGTTCAACAGTTATGGCAAAATTTTTTTAAAAAGCTGTCTTTAGCATATAGGTCGCAGTCAAGGTCACAAGGTCATTTACCTTGGTGTCATTTGAAAGAAATTAAGTAGTGGAGTATACATACCAAATGAAGTCTCCAGCTCTGATGGATTAAAAGTTATGGCGAAGATTAAAGTTGACAACAGAAAGACAAACAGATAAACAGACAGAACAAAAACAATATACGCCTCGGATCTTTCATTCCCGGCGCATAACTATCTTATTAGTGTCTATTATACATTAACATATAAAATTTGAAATTTACAAGTCAGGTGGGTGAAATGCAATGAATTAAAAACTTTCAAATATACACCTAGCGCGTTAGTGGTGGGTGAACTTGTATAGACAAGTTCATGTGGCGGAATTTGGGTATTACAACGAGTGATCAATTCTCTCATGTCTGGCCCTAAAGTCTGGGTAAACTATCCTCAGGATTAGGGAGGATTAATTTGGGGTTACCTCAGCGGTACCTGAGGGACCAGCTTGATCTTTGTGGGTACCAAAGGTAAGTTTTGGGGCCTACCTCTGGGGGTATTATCTCCATGTTGCTATATTCCAGAATGGGAGGCAGGTAGAGTTTGGTCTGAGTCAGAACTTGAATTCACTCATTTCATGCGGCATTCACTCTTGTTGGTACCAATTTAAGAGGTCTGTTCCCATCACAGTCACCTGTGGGGGCGCTATCGCTCCAGGTTAGTAGGAATGTCATCTCGGTAGGCAGGAGGTGATTCCCTGGGTTCCGCCGGCGTATTTACATCCATGTATCAATAGATTTTGACAAGAAGTTGCCACAAAATGTAATCATTGTTTTGCAATAAATGTGATTAAAATTAATATTAGTTTCTATTCATTGCATCTGGGATTAAAGTAAAAAAAGAAACTTTTTGAAACCCCATCTTTACCCATAATTTGATTATTATGAGGTACTAACATTTGAACTTACTTGTTAGTCCCAAACATGTCACCTTGTAAGCTTATTTATAATTATTTATAATATGTGTAAATTTCCATGTCTGTCATGACTGTCTGTCTGTTTTGGAGACAGATTCAAGTTCATAATCATTTGTTAACTTAGGTATGTTTATTGTATGAAGAAGTAGACTAAAGTAATGTTTTAAGTACTGATTGCACTTTGTCCGTTCTTTTGTATTTGCTAGTACATGTGAACCGTATGATTGCATGTAGTTTTAGGAATATTTTTTTAGACATTTTGATTTGTTTCTATTACATGTTTGGATTGTTGATCAAGATTTATTTGATCAATAAATAACAATGTAAACATATACTTATGGTGTTTATGTTATGTTGAGGTAAAGGAAGGTAAAGGAAGGAGGAGGCATAAAACAGTAACATGTATATGTTATATATGATGGAAAGATTATGTAAACACAAGGAATAGAAAAAAACAACTGAAAATATTTTAGCCGATATTTTCTGTTCAGAATATGATTTTTATTCACTATAACCAAAGAACACGAGAAGATAAAATAATAGTGCACCTGGCTTTTATAAACTGAAAATTAATCAGGTAAAATATGTCTAGATATACGGAGTATTCAACCCATGCATATGCATTATGCATTCAGTTCCGTTGAATTAATCTGAGACTACCTTAATTGGGTTGGTGTACCTTAAAGTGGTAAGAGTTAATTAGACAGGTACAGGCGTTATACTTACTTTTTTTTTAATAATATACACCATATACTTAATTCATTTGTTAAACAATTCATTGTGTTAAATATTACAAATACAGTGGAGTCGCCAATTCCGGGTCGTCTCCAATTCCGGGTCACTTGCGTGTATTTTATGCCTAGTGTTAAAGTTTAAGCGCAAAAAACTTAATGAATACGCTGGTCATGAAGAAGTGGTCTTTCTGTCTGTAATTAATCACAAAATTTTGAATATAAACTTTAAGAGAGCATCCGACAATAGAAATTCTGAATCGCACTCATTAAAGACTTAGATGTTTCTGCTGCGGTGACGGGCTACTTTCGTTTTTGTTCGCTGCAGAAGGGCTGATATAAAAGCTCTAGATAAATAATAATAGCTCGAAAGTATGGTGAATGCATTTAGTTTTAACTCAGAAATCAGTCATAATGATCGCTGCTCAAATAAAATTATAATGATTATTAAATCAAACTGTAGTAGTTTCTCTAATTGCGGATCACTCAATCTCGTGGCATGAACATGTCAAAATTCTATGTATAAAACCCATCGACAACCATGTATTAACCTTGATTATCAAAAGTATTCTAACTGGAAGATATTTTTTCTGAAAATTAAAAATCGAATTAAGCCATCAAATGCATTTTTTAAATCAATTAATTTAATTGTATTATTTTTAATCCTAATACATTTTTTAATTCTGCATACTGCAATTTGTTTTGTTGTAATTGTTTTAAAAATAATTTAAACAAATTTCTGTGGTTGTTTTACTTTTTTCCAAGCTGCATGAATTGTTTTATTTTTCATCATAAAAAACATGTTCCGAAACGTTCCGTGAATATTACACGACCGTGAAGTCACATGACCCGGAAATGGAGAAAATGATTCGTAACTGGGGAAGCTTAAGGCCTTGCTGAAATACCCCTGTATATATTGTTCCCGTGTAGCTACTTTGAAAACGAAAAGATGTTTGGATGACTCACTATTTGTTCTTTCATTACATTTATTGCATAAAATATGAATTGAACAGATTTGCAAAATATCAACAAAACACCCTGACGTGACCCGGAATTGGCGACTTAACTGTACTGCAGAACATATCCCGTTTTAATGGTTTCACGTATTCATCAATCATGGAAAGATAATTCATACATTGTTCGTTTTGTGTGGAATCGATGCAGATCGATGTTTGAGCACCAGGTCAAAATTAATTGAAAGAAAAAAATTTAAATCCTAAATACATTTACATATAATAGACACTCATTTCTGAGTTTTTCAATTTACAAAATACTTCTAACATCTCACAAGATCAATATTTGAGAAAATATGCCCTCATTTAGAAATTCAAATCATCATGTGTATCAAAGACTTAATATGCTTAATTAAGTGATCTTAGAGTTGCACAGTGTACCTATGCACATTGAAGCAGTATTGATAACACATTTGTAAAATTTAATATTTTAGCTGAAGATGATATGTAAAAGGAAGAAAATTCCACTTGTCCTATTTCTCTTCTTTTTTCAGGTTAACAAATGTAGACCTCTTATACATATAGTAAGATCCTCTACCGATACATATTTTTGCTGGATGCTAATTCCACGTCCAGTGAAAACGATCCTAAGAAACTTTTTAAAACAGATTTAAAACAGAAATACAAGTTCAATGCACTAAAATATAAAGAAAGGCATTTGTAAGATGCGAACATTACTATGTCTTTGCTTGTGTAGAAAAAGCATTTAAGTATAAAGAGTTCACGGGGGATATCCCAATACCGATATTGGAGATAGGAGAGCTAAAATTGAATACATGTATGAACAAGTATTTTTCATTTACAAACTTTTACTTTTAGAAACAATCTACGGAAACCTTTTGTTCCTAGATGCCTCTACCATAGGCCTTTAACTAGCTATAGCTTAATTTGACAGACAAATCCCAGTAAAAAGATATGAAAGTCATTTTATAGAGGGTGTACTCACTTCACCTATGAGACTAAATAATGAAAAAAAATATTAAGCTTTCGTTTCATATCATTCTATTTAATGACTTTTAAGTTAAGGGGTCCCGCCCCTTTGCTATAAATTTCACTTTAAAAAATTCAAAATTTGTAATATTGATTTTCATAAAAAAATAATAACATTAATTAGAGCCACATGGAAAATAGTTTGAAGTATGAAGCACTGCTTGTTTTTTTCAGAAATGATTCTTATGTCAGATTATGATATGAAGAAATTGAACAAAGAGAACAGAAAGAGTAACGATTTATTATCACAGCATTAAAATTGAAATATGAGGTGCATATGAAAATAATACTTAGTATCCTAGCTATTAAAATCATGTTAGAAAACATCATGAAGCGATGCTTCATAAGTCAGAAAATCACAATGTTGTATGTGGTTGTAAGAAAAAATACATCTGTGAGGAGGAGTTATCTTTCTTTTAAGTATTTCTTCATGTGAAAAGAAATGTCATACAAATAAAAATGCTGTATTAAGTACTTAAAATATTAAACCAGTTTTAAAATGGTCCTAAAAAAGATACAGCTTATTCAATTTATTAGGCTTTCAAAGTTGGATTTAAATATTCTATTGTTAGATATAATAAAACAATTACAAAGAAATTGGCAAAAGAAATAAAAAGTAATGTTTTCCTACGTTAGACTTCTTCGAATCGACTACTTAGAGGTCTCAATTAATAAACTCTAATTAAGAAAATTACGAGTAGAATTCATATTTTGTACTTTGAAAGTTATCTGTCTTATCAGAGGGTCGGTACCCCTTAAGGAAAAAAGGAGATTTAATAATTATAATTGTAGATCTGGAGGTAAGTAGCATGTACATGTACTTTTTTCATACAAGTTCTTAAGAAACAGAACACTTCAGAGTTGTGTGCAGCATAAAGAGTGTTCAGAAATATATTCTACAAAAATATTTTAAGCCAATAAATAGTAAGGCTCCTTCTACAGTTTTATGTAGGACACTAAAACCAAGAGTAAAGTCACGCATATTACGTATATACATGTAGTATGTACAATTCATCCTTTCGTTTCAAAAGTGTTTGAAAGATAGTAGATAATCAATTCAAGATGTTTTAGTTCAGGTACATGTAATTGCCAATTAGGAATGGACGTTCAAAAGTTACCTCATCATCTTTTATTCTTCTTTGGTTCTGCAGAAATGATTCTAACAAGGTAATTTGATAAATGAATCTAAGTAAAATAATGACCACACGCATATGGTACCGTAATGTTATTTACTGTTTAAAAAGATCTTTGCTGTCTTTCATTTTTTTTTCATAGTTGAGCAATTAAGTGATTTCCTCTCTATAGATAATACAATAATATTAAACTAAGCTAATGAAAAAGAGGGTTTTGCAAGATATCTCTCGTATACTATTACTCATGCGAGAAATTCAATTAAAAAAAACTTTATAAATACAGATTCCTGTGTATTTCATTAATTTTAAAGAAGCAGCGGTGTTCACATTTACTCAGAATGACTGCCGTTACTGTTTTGTTTGTATTTCTCTGTATTGGTGGGACTTTTGCAAAAAAGGTTTTACCAGAAAAAGACCCGTCTCTGGACCAAACCTTATTGTCAAGTACTACTGATGGAAAAATCTCTGGCGTTTTACGAAACATTTTAAACCAAGAAAGTTTAGTTCGCTTCTCCATGGCACAGAAATTTCAGACTTTGGTTTTGGATGTCCTGGATAACCAAAACAACAGTAGGAGTCTGCAGAGGAAGGTCGTCAACATAGCTAAAGAGTTAAAGGCTCTGGAAACGAGGGACCAGATACTGGAAGCGGAAAATTTGAAACTCAAACAAGAATTAATGATGATGTACGAGTCCTATAGGGATAACCAGAGTAACATAATGGAACAAATGCTCGATGAATTTGACACACGCCTCAAAATGGTTGAAGAAAAAATGATTATACTCTCAGCTCAACAAACGACAGGTAAATTAAAATTGTATTATAATTACTTTATTTCTTCACATATTTCAGAATATCATAATTAATAAAATAATTTTAATATCAAAGGTGCAAAATTAAAAGGCAAAACTAATTAACACCAATTGAATCAAATATGCGAACATGATGCATGATCAATTATGGAAAACAACATTAAGGACTCGAGAAATCAAATTAATCCAATTACTTATATCAACCAATAAAAAGTTTTCTAAAAATTTTTACTCTTTAATAAACTATGTTCTCACTTTGATTATCAACCTTTACACCCAATTATATGTTAGAAGTACCTGTAAAACAAAGGAATTTACAAATGAAAAAAAATAGTGAAATGTATCAAAATACCTACATTTATTATGCAATATTCGTTCCCTATTACAAAATCAAAGAAAAACGGGGATAAGTCTTTATTTTAGTGAAAAGGGGGCACCTCAAAACACAAATATGCTTAATAGATTTACCTAATACTAATTCCGGAACTACTGCATGATAAACAAGAGGCCCAGGGGCCACATCGCTCACCTGAGCAAATCGGCTATGAAAAAGCACAAATCTGATCAGAACTGAAAAGTTTACTGAAAGGGGGGAGGGGGGGCTTGAATTTAATACTACTTGAGAATGCCTTCATATTAATACAGCAAATAACTTTGCTGTTCTTGATAAAAGGATTATTTCAAAACATTTCCTTCCTATATATAACTTCATAAAAATTTGAATTTGATTCCCCATTGTTTCCCTCCCTACCCTAAGGGGCCATGTATTGAATAAATTCAAATCAGGGTTTGACCAAACTTTATTCTACACTACCCGAAAATGATTCCATTTAAATACTAGTATCTCTAATCATGGCTTTGTTATTCTTGAGAAGAAGATTTCTTAAAATATATATTTGAATGTAAAATTTTGATCGGCCATTGTGGCTCTACCCTACCCCCGGGGGTCATGATTTGAACAAACTTGAATCTACACTACCTGAGGATGCTTCCAAATGAGTTTCGTCTTTCCTGGCCCAGTGCTTTTTGAGGAGAAGATTTTTAAAGATTTTTCCTATATATATTCCTATGTCAAACTTTGATCGGCCATTGTGGCCCCATCCTACCCCCGGGGGTCATGATTTAAAGAAAATTAAATCTACACTACCTGAGGATGCTTCCACATGTGTTTCGTCTTTCCTGGCCAAGTGGTTCTTGAGAAGAAGATTTTTAAAGATTTTCCCTATATACAGCTCCTATGTAAAACTTTGATCGGCCATTGTGGCCCCACCCTACCCCCGGGGGTCATGATTTGAACAAACTTCAATCTCCACTACCTGAGGATACTTCCACATGAGTTTCGTCTTTCCTGGTCAAGTGGTTCTTGAGAAGAAGATTTTTAAAGATTTTCCCTATATGCTCCTATATGAAACTTTGATCGGCCATTGTGGCCCCGCCCTACCCCTGGGGGTCATGATTTGAACAAACTTGAATCTACACTTCCTGAGGATGCTTCCACATGAGTTTCGTCTTTCCTGGCCCAGTGGTTTGTGAGAAGAAGATTTTTAAAAAATGCCATTAATTTTTCTCTAATTCATAATTATCTCCCCTTGGAAAAGGGCGTGGCCCTTCATTTGAACAAACTTGAATCCCCTTCACCTAAGGATATTTTATGGCAAGTTTGGTTGAAATTGGCCCTGTGGTTCTTGAGAAGAAGATGAAAATGTGAAAAGTTTACGACGACAACAATGACAACAACGACGACGCCGACGACGACAGACAACGGACAAATTTTGATCAGAAAAGCTCACTTGAGCCTTCGGCTAAGGTGAGCTAAAAAGGCTTTATTCCTTAAACCCTGTATGCTAGAAAGCTATTATTATAAACTTTTTTCTTTCAGATACAAGGAAGAAAGTGTATTTTTCAGCTGGAATTTCAAAAGAAATAGGGAACTACGCTGAATGGAATGGAAACGATGTGATTTTATTCCAAAAAGTAATTTCGAACGAAGGAGGGGCTTATAATGCTTCCACGGGAGTGTTCTCAACACCGGTGGGCGGGGTTTATGTGTTCAGCTGCTTCATTCTGACAGATAAAACGACTCTCTATGCGTATTTAGAAGTCAACGGTTTAAAAAAATTCAATATTCTTGGCTACACTCCTCCCAGCAGTAGAGATGATGTGGAAAGTGCTGGAAATCTTGCTGTTTTGAATCTACAGCAGGGTGACAGGGTCCTAATGAGACACACGGGTGGAAGTAATCTACGGTCTATGTTAGAAGCGCCATCCACCACCTTTTCTGGTTTTCTATTGTACTAAAAATATCATTTGCTTATCTGCAAATTCATATCCGACATTTTAACAAGAGCAAACTTTCCAAAATGATGAAATACCTTTGTGTACTTGTATATTATTTAATTGGTTTTATTATTATAGTTGATGTCGTCCTCTAAATGTCAATTTGATCCTAATTAAATCATCGCCTTTAGACCAATTCGGTAATATGCTCGAAATACAGTGCATGTACATGAAATACATATATCCATATCTCTTTAAAATTGTGTTACTACAATAAAAATAAAAAAAAATATTTCAAATAAAAACTGGCTACATCATTTCATAGGCCGCATTGGGACATTCAACATTGTTCTGCTGAAAAGAAATAAAATACAAAAGTTAAATAGTCCTGAATTAAAAACATATAAAAAAAACTTCAGAGTACGTCACAGTGTAGCTATAACCGAAACAATTTTGAGTTGCTTTCAGGAATCTTTATACATGTAACAAACGCAGAAAAAGCAGCACAAAAGGAAGCCAAAAATATAGCAAAAATAGTCTTGAGTGTATAATAACCGGATGTAAGAGTTTTATAGAGTGTACTGAAATGAATACTCAAACTGAATCAAGTAAAAACTGAAATTCACCCCGTGAAAAGGAATAATGGCTTCCCAGCTGCAGAAAATCACGTCTTTAAACTGACAAATTATCTTGATACTCGAATAAATGATAGCTAAATAAATACATGTATTAGTTGGTATATAATAAACTTTTTGGGATAAATGGGTGCAGATAATATACATTAAGTCTTAATTATCAAGAGTTATTTCCTGTCGGCTGCCATATTGCAGGTCAACATGCTGTATTCCTTCATTATCAACCAACTTTTAACTTTTTATGCTGATCATTGTGGGTATAGAAAGCATTGCATGCGTCACAGTTGTGTGAGAAGATCCTATTTTGGGTACCAAAATACTTAGTTGGCAATTAAGAAAAGTTAATTTCTTCACTATGTTGTCATACGGGGGCAACAGTGTTTCACAAAAACATCTTTTTAATTAAAGCAGTATATTTAAAAGTATCAATATTTTATATGCATATTTTTTAAAGGGATTTAATTTGTACATGTACAAAACATTAAATACAGTACAGACATTTTTTTCTTTAAATTGTCTTGAAGTTCTATTTTCTAACAAAACTGTTTAAGGTCAAGATCTAGTAAATAACTTCAGACTAATTTTTTTGTGCTAGATCCATTATGACGTCATAATCAATTTCAACTTTCTTTTTCCCGTACTTTACAGCTTTAGCAGAATTATGTAGAAAATGGGGTGTTTTCATGGCATTCAATTTGAAATCATATGAAAAGTAAACCGGATACCTATATTAAATTTGATATTGATTTATAGAAGAGGCCACGAACATACTAATTACCGTTTTCTGAGAGACTGTAGGCAATCTGGATACATTTCTTTTGCCGAATACGAAAAAAACTCCCATATTCATGACTGGTTTTCTTAATTTTTCATTGAAAATGACAGTTTAAAATACAGTTTTTCATCTTGTTTACCTACAAATTATGCCCCGAAACACCTTATTTGACCAAGCTAAAGTTGTAAAGCATCAATAAAGGAATTTATTTCTCAAGTTTGATAAATCTGTAGGCACCTTTCATTTACTAGATCTTGACCTTAACTCAATTTATATTTAATAATAAATAAAGGTAAGTTCACTTTTTCACTCATTACACTAGTAGCACAGTTTTACTTCAGTGTCTCCTTCGTTGTCATCAGCTGTGATACCGTGAACCAACTATTATATTCATGTCAACTTTTATTCGCGATTCGTCCGTTTGTAATCAATCCGCGACTTAATTTTGGCGACTTAAGAAACATTCTCAACATAAACAAAGAAAAAAAAAGCGGTTCGTGATTATTTTTTGCGAATGGAAATATATCACGAAACCCACGAATATTCCTCGCTCGCGAATAAATGTTGGTTTACAGTATTCCCCCTTTTATTTGTAAAAATTCCTTTAAAAATGACGCACTTCAAAATCTGCAGGTTTTCTAGACACTCGTATTATCTGAAAGAAAATTTCAAATAAATTAAAATAAGGTTTTCTGCCTTTTAAAAAGAAAGAACATGAAAGTACAGGCGTTTGATATGTCATGACTAGCATTATAGGATCCGGGGGTTATGTGAGAAAAAGATTTAAATAATGTAAGAGCAAGAAGATGCAACAATTTCGAATGCATAGATTTTCATTGCTGTTTTTCATATTTCAGAAAAATAAAGGTTCATATTACCGGTAATATATATATCAAACTATACGATCTTCGTAAGCCCTACTAAATGTTCGAAATGTTCTAAAACAATTACTCAGAAAAATAATTTACAATATTTTAAATGTGCTTAAAGTTGTGCAATTTTAATTTAAAAAAAATACTTGATAATAGCAAAAATTATTTCTATTGTAACACGCACGTGTGTAATTTTACATTTAACAAGAATGTATACATACAAATACATATTGTATTTATTGCCATTTTGTTCTCAAGAAGAAGATCGATCCTCAAAGAGTGTTAATTCTCGTTCATTGCGTCCTATAAAAGAAACAAGTACATGGACATATGTACAGGTATTCGTATTATGTTTAATGATAAATTGTACTTACTTTTAAACCCACATTTCCCAATATATCCAAACTATAATTTTTTTTATTCCTTTTTAAAATCTCAAATTTCTATGGGTCATTTTTATACATGCAAATCTGAAACTTACAAAGGGGAAGTTGGAAAGCATTTATGATCGTTCAGGCTTAACTAGCGTAATTTGAAGTAAATATATAATCAAATTTAATGATTAGATTTGTTGCATTTATTCCCAACCACCAGAACTTAAAAATACATAATTAAATGTTTTGCTCCCTTCCCCTTCCGTTTTGAAATTGAAAAAAAACATTTTTGGAATCCTGTTTGAGCCTTCAATAATCAAGGCTGCTTCAAATAGGATAATTTGATTTCCAGAACAAGCCGCCTTACTTCAGGGCACTCTCTTGGGGGATGAGGAAATTTGTAGTGAGGGTAGAAATTCTTTTTTTTTTAAATCTTAAAGTTGCGAAGCGTGATACATGTAAATTATTAAAGGAAAAATTGAAATAAAGTGATCAAACAATAAAATTGTGTCACTTCAATGCACCCATACATTTTTTGTCCCATGACCGCACGTCAGATTTATTTATAAGCAAATCGATTCGGACGCCAAACAGCGTGGTAAGTATTTTTTATTTCTCCTATGTCAGCAATATATGATTATGGTAAGTTATAAAGTAATATTAAAATATCTTATCTCTGAAATCCAGTTCATAGGATTATCAAGGCATTTTCTAATACTATTACAATATTCATTGTGGTTTTCTATTTACTATATGTAAACAAACCACGGCACGTGGGCAATGTCGGATTTGTCGTCAGAATTAACTTCCCAAGACTTTCACTCAGGAAGGTTAAGAACAATTTAAGAGACATAGTTCTGTTCTTTAAATAAATGTGCCTATTTTCGACTTTTCAAAAATTGTAATTAAAGGTAGCTGTGGTTAATGCATGGCCTGATGGAAATACCCTTTTCTAAAATTAGAGACAACTCATGAGCGAGGTCCATTAAGGGATGCATAAGAGTCATGATATTATATTTACTGTTACGGATTAGGTAATGAACAATAATTTCAAAAATAAATCAATTAAAATATATAACAAGTCCTTAATTATTATTTTATTTCATCAGACATTTTGCATAAGCTGTTCATTCGGTTATTATCGAAATGTATATACTATGAATTTTTTTTACCAGAATGGCAGAAAAAAAAGAGCAAATGTTCAAATGTTTACCCCTTTTTGTGGGAATATACATATGGTTAAACGCTATAGGTATTATAAATTTTATGTTAATTTCAAACTAGTAAATAAATCAAAATTTACGTTTTCAATACCGATTAATTTCAACTGTTCTTGTTAATTTTGCTTTATTTTGAAACAAATAAATTATCTTCATTATTGTATAGAATAGAATATACATTTTTAATGTTTTATTTCATGTTAAAATTAAGTTCATAATTACATAATTTTATACAGGATATTTTAAAATAATTATTAATCATTTTAAAATAATCAATTAAAACTTGACATACATATGAAACACTACCTTCCAAAACTTTCTGGAATAATTTTCACAATTGTTTATGATCAACTTCGTTTATATTCTAAATGGAGAAAAAAGTAAACAACATCTGTAAAATTAAATAAAAAAGAGGATGATTGAAGTTAGACTTAAGAAAGGAAAAATCTAGTTCTAACTACATTGTAGTACCTATACGTCCAAAATAACAATCCAATACTCAATTAATACACCTATATTCCATGAGATCACACTTATAGACACTGAACTATTGCTAAGCAGATCATTCGTGTTTAAACGGAATAAATAAAAGGATCCATCCAATCATGGAACGGAAAAACCGAAAGAGTTAAAATTCAATATTTTCTTATATTAACCCGAATACACAATGGCTAAAAATAACTAGTCTACAGGTATTTTCCCTGTATTTCAATTCGTTATTGCAATATAACACATTGTACAGGATGAGTCATTATTAATAAAATTTTATTGATTTACTTTCCAGAGTGTACCAGCGCGTAGTTTTCATTTGAAAATATTTCTCAACTGTTTAAAAAAAAAGTACCTATGCATCTTTTGAAATATATCCTCTGATAAAAATCATTTTTTTATTTTACAAATATCCTTTGTAAAAGGGGTCAAATATTTTAATTTGCTCTTCAAAAATTAATTAAAATTACTCATTACAGTCAACTTAATTCAACGCAGTCTGAATAATTCAATGGTATTGCATGTGTTCATCGTTATACAACCAGGAACATACAGGAACATATACATGCATCTATCGAAGATGATACACATGTTAAAGCAAGAGAAATCGATGCAAATATTAAATAATTCTAATAGAAGTATTTTATTTTGAGAAATCAAATATTACTACATGTAATATAGAATGAATAAAAGAACAAATGCACCCCCTTCTGAACCTTTCATTCACCCAATCGGCAATTCTCGACTGACTCCACTTCGCTCCATTCAAACGTTATGTGCGAGGCACGATCACTCCGAGGAACTCCGAGTGCTCATTCACCTGACTGTGATATAATAATTATTTATAGATCTATTTCAATTCAGATTGACAAGGTAAGCCAACATCAACTTTAAAGATCTCATATGTTGTTTATGTATAATAAATCAGTCACAGATATATTTATATATGAACTCATCACATAGCCAGTTGATAAAATTAATGCCAAAATTCTTCTTCGCTTATCTTAAACCAAATCGTAAACTTTAAAAGAAATTAAGGTCGTCTACCCAGATAGCATGAGGACATTGGCCCAACGTTGGCCCAACAATGTCGGTTATGTTGGGCCAATGTTGGCAGTTTTACGTTGGCCCAATGTGTTACTGCTCATTGGCGCGCCGTTGGCCCAACATGTTGGGCCAATGTTGGTACAATACTGTTTGTTCATTTGTCAACGTTGGTACAACGTTATTCCAACATACCAACGCCAACGCAATATTTTTTTAACGTTGGCCCAACGTTGGACCTCAGTTCAAAATATAATCATGACGTTGGTCCGACGTTGGTCCAACGTTGGTACAACGCTTTTGTTGAAATGCCAACGTTGGTACAACGCTATTCCAACGTACCGATGCTAACCAAATATTTTGTAACGTTGGCCCTACATTGGACCTCAGTTCAAAATATAGTTATTATGTTGGTTCAACGTTGATACAAAGCTGTTTCTTGAAATATCAATGACACAATTATTCCTCAGTACAAATGTCTTACAACATGTACAAAATTAATTAAATTCTGTAATTTTTATTTCCCAGATTATACGACACAATTAATTTCACCATGTTTGGTCAAATACTTTTTTCCTCCTAAAATGTATCACAATATATTCTTTGCCACTTTCACTTTCATTAAAGTATTCCATGGAATGTAACTAAAGAAGGAAGAGGTAGAAAGTTCAATGTTTCTCAAGTACACTCCACATCACTATGTCCACTACTAAATATCACTTTGATATAAGAGTCTTCAAGTTCTAACTGTAGAGTTTTGAAAGGTCATATTTGCATCACTTATCACTTTTTCTGTTGTTTATCTGTTCTTAGAATCCATGTTTCCCACACATATAAATCAGTCCCTTCCATATACAGAAATGCCACATCAATAGTCTCAGAGTGAAGAGGGTTTTTCCATCCCGGCAATTCCTGCAAACGTTAAGATTGTCATCAATTAAAATAGTATTTTCAAATGTTCATCAGCATCACACATATTTTTAAAGCAATCCTTAAAATTGAATTTCACATTAGTAATTATTAATAACAAATACAAAATAGTTACTTACATTTCACTGGTTAACATTCTTGCGTTCACTTACAGATCCGGACATATCTGCTCTGTTCAAGCCCGCCAATTCCTATAAAAGTTAAGGTCGTCATCAATTACAATTGTTTAATCAGCTACCTGGTACCAATAATTTGAAAGCCTACATGCAGGCCATTACAATGTTGTGTATTTCACATTATTAATTATTTCAATAACAAAAACAAAAGCTATACTTACATTGAAAGAATTAAAATTCTTGCTTTCACTTAAACAGACACATACGCTTTGAATTGTTAAAGTGCGCGGTTAAAAAAAACTGATTTAAAGATGACGGTTTCCTTGGAGACCTATGAGTCACCTGCCGAGCCAGTGAATTTCACCAGTGACCTATTTATTTTGGAGCCCAAAACTTGCAAAACACATGCAGCACTTTAAATTTGATTCAATGATGCTAAATATAGAATCTACCAAGATATAAAATTACTATGTATTTCACAGACTTATAAGGATTGTCTCATAATTTCCATTCAATATATAATATAGATCACATGTTTATAATGAGTTGCTTATTACATTACCATCGATTTACAATAGATAAATCTAAATTGATGAATACTTTTCGCAACATTGGACCAACGTTGGACCAGCATTTCATCTCAAACATTACAGGCTACCTGTACATGTACTAGTAATCCCAGTATTCCTACTATTGGACCAACTCCAGTTCAGTCAAGCACAAGTATATTGTCAACATTTATTAAGCTGGGCCACCGTTGGGCCAACATTGAATAACCAACAATAAGTGGCAATGTTTTGCCACTAACGTGTACTCAGTTAGACCTACGTTGGGCCAACATTTCATATTTAACACACAATGGTTTTAATCCATGTCAACATTTACTCGGTTGGACCTATGTTGGGCCAACATCTTAATGTCCAACACCAAATCGCTATGTTTCTTGTCAACATGTAACTACAATGGGCCAATATTGGGCCAACATCACATGCCCAACACCGTTGGTTTAGCTTTCATGCCAACGTAAATGAACGTTGGACCAACGTTGGGCCAATATCACATGCCCAACACCGTTGGTTTAGCTTTCATGCCAACGTAAATGAACGTTGGACCAACGTTGGGCCAATATCACATGTCCAACACCGTTGGTTTAGCTTTCATACCAACGTAAATGAACGTTGGACCAACGTTGGGCCTACATCTGTTCCCCAACGCCAACACTCCACCAACCATACAACCAAAAACCAACGTTGGCCCAACGGAGTCATGCTATCTGGGTAGGTCTTAAAAATAACGTATATCGCTAGATAAATAAGTTTTTTCAGTTTTTTTTAGGAGCAGGAGTAATATGTCAAATGTTGAATATTTTAATTAAGAAATGTATGCATAAATATTTTATTAACCGAGAAAATAATGTTATAATTCTATATATATTTTCAAAACATTGGAAGTACAGGAAATCCCCTTCACTAAATTTAACCTGAAGAATAAAAATAAATAAAGGAAGTAAGAACTATATTTAGTCAAGAAATATTTTTTCTTTTAGTTTTTAATTTTCATTGTTTATACTTTGAATCAACATGAAATACTTCTTCAAGCATAAAAAATTAAAGAAAATATAAGTTAAAAATTATTATAGTTTTTCATGATATCCTTTTTATATCTTTATTTTAATTATTTGTTTATTTTTACATGTATTCAATAAATTGGTCCCATAATGTGTTACATGTACATGTATATCATTATAATTTAACTTTATGTACCATGTAACATAATATTCTAAATATATATTGCTGACTTGTGTAACAAGTTTACTTGCCTCATATTTTATATACATGCAGTTATATATCCAATTAAACTGATTCATGTAATATCATATTATGTATTTCAAAAAGTGCCATGACTAAGATATAGTGTATTTATAATAAGCTTACAACTCACACCAGTTGGTAGGAGGGGGGGGGCTCATCCTCCAAACCTTGAAGAATGTATATTTTCATTTCATATATATATGGACAAATTCTTCATAAATAAATTGAATCATTTTTAACCCCCCCCCCTCTCGTAAGTCGCCCTTGTGGAGCTATGGTTAGAGCGTCTGCTTTTGATTGGCGAAGTAAGGAGTTTTTCTTCAGGTCGCAGGTTCGAATCCCACATTGGGACGTGGAGACCGGTCCTTCGGATGAGACCGTATAAACCGAGGTCCGATGTCGCAGCAGTGGGTATTGGTACGAAAAAGATCCCTCACTGCTTATGACCGTGAGTGTCGAGTAAAGTAGGAATAAATTGTCAGCCCTCCATCGGCAAATTGTACATGTAGCATTTTCATATTAGAAATATATTATAATAACAAACAGACGTTAACTAATAAACAAACAAATAAAACCCCTTTCACTTTTCTTGGTATGAATGTCACACAGAAAGAAAGCTCTTAAAATATATAACATCCTTGCTTTTGTAGGTACATGTAATTTACTACGGTCACATGTAAATTTGCAGCTTTATTTTGTAGATTTTAAACATCAAACAACACAACATCTATTAGAAATTGGATAAAAGTATATATATTATTATTTGTTGTTTAATGCCCCTCTCGAGAAATTTTCACCCATATTGAGAAACAAGCACTTGCCGGTGCAGAGCTGAAAATTTTGTCCTAATTATACTCGGCACTTACGGCCATAGAGCATTGAGGGGTCTTTTTCTTGCCAGCATTTACTACGACATGGAAGTTCGTTTTATACAGTCTCATTTGAAGGACCAGTCTCCATGTCTCACAGTGGGAATCGAGCCCCAGAAGTAAGGGTGAACTTCTCACCTCGCGACTATAGATCAGACGCTCTAACCGCTCTGCCACAGGGGCTACAGGTCCATAAATGGCGTAGATAATAAGTAACATGATTATCAAATAGGAGGGGAAGAATTCTAAGAATCGCAGAATAATTTTACGGGTTAAGGGGGAGGGGCTGGTGTTTGAAGATCTATCAAGAGCCGTGTGTCACTTTGCGTGAACCCTGCGGTCAACGCAGTAAATATATAAACGAGGTTAAACCGGATGCCATGGGCAAATATAATTAAGATTACGCATGCGCAAGAATGCTAGAGAGTTCGCCCCTATTAGACAACTTACACGTAGAATGGTTCGTTCTATTCAAATTAGAATATGCCATTCATTGACAAATCTCACTTCGAAATCTGCATATCGTATTTATCTATTCCTTGGCGAATCCAAATTTCTCTCTTTTACATATACTTTTATAAACAAACTAAACATTGATTCTATGGCACAATTATTATTAAAAAAGTAGGAAGAACATGTAGTTTATATAGATAACGTAACAACTTCAATTTAAAACTTTGGAAACATTTAACAATTAGTTTTAGCTTTTAAAAGATAGAACAAGTCTTCACATGCATTAATTTAGTTTTGAGCATGAAGGCTCGCAGAATAATTTGATATACAGCAATCGAAGCTTGATAGGGGCCTGTAGCAAATGCTTCCATGTAGGG
The DNA here is from genome assembly GCF_032062105.1 of Saccostrea cuccullata. Taxonomy (NCBI): domain Eukaryota; kingdom Metazoa; phylum Mollusca; class Bivalvia; order Ostreida; family Ostreidae; genus Saccostrea; species Saccostrea cuccullata. The sequence goes on from NW_026931519.1 coordinate 33,550, forward strand.
GAAGGGGGGTTCGAAAAAAATTTTATATAGTACAGAGCTGTGCTACACGTTTAACGTCAGATCTATTTTTCAATGATAGATTTCTTCCGTATAAATCCAAAACAGATGTGAAGTCCAAGTTGTTATGGGCTACATTATCAAAAATGAAAAAAGCCCGATTTTTTTAATGACAAAACTGTAGGTTAATCGGAGATAAAATTCAATAATTTTGCTATGAAACTACTATCAGTAAACGTAGACAGATCATTGTAGAAATGTGAACAAACCTATATAAATATTTACTAAACCATGAATAATCCTCTAATTGAATTTCTGTTAGAAACACATGCGTATGGTCCACGTATTGCAGTCCTTTTTTTTAAAGGAAAGCTACTTGTTTGTATATATATTTTAGTTACAAGCATGAACTTTCTGATGTTTATTTTTTAACAGGTGCAGTTAAACCAGGATATACTTGTTTGTCTTTGTGTAAGAATATGACAAATATCGAAGGTTAGAAATAAGTTAAGAAATACTAGTAAGCAACAAACACAAATAATGGAAGATAGTTCTGTCTGTGATGACGAAATTCAAAAATCGAGCGATTTCATGCCTGAATCTGACGAGGAAGATAATGGTGAAGAAAAGGCAGATTGTTTTGTTCCTGAATTCGAGTCGGTTCATCAAACAACCAATGAAAGTCAGAAGGATATTAATCTTTGGGACAATTGCAATGAAAACGAAAGGGAGACGTTAAAGCAACCAGTTCAAGAAGGAAACTCACCTTATAATATCTCCAGATCCAGAAGTGATGGAATATGGTACTTTGAGCCAATATACTTTGTGAAGCCTTCATCTGTGGATGCAATACTCCCAGTTATGATTTGTCGAGAAAAGCAAATGACAGTCATGTTGTTGAGATTTCATCTTGACGAAAGTCTTGTTGTTGAAATTAGTTTCTATCTGCTTTTCTCAGAAGGACTGTATCTTCCAATCCAAATCGCAACCATGCGGATAAACTTACAAGAGTACTTCATACAGAGCGGGATGGCTGAAACAAACGGATTGGAACTGCAATATGATGAAAACTCTAAGGCTATGTTCAAACAAAAGCAGGACTTATCACATCAAGCTGAATATAAATTCACATGTGCAACAGAAAATGCAAATCTACCAAATTTGCGTCCAACTATTCAAAGTATTGGAAAAAGGAAAGCCTTATCGAAAGATGATGAAAATCTTAAAGGTTTATGCTCGAAGCTTTCATTGAGTGATGTACCTATGGTACCTCCAAAGTTGCATATTGAATCACAAATTCAGTGGTCAATGGGTAAAGATGTACCCACAAAGTTATATTCAACGAGTTTGAAAAGCTTAACACTATTCAATAATCACCTTCTACCGATGTCCAATAGACAACTGAGTGTAGTTGTGTGTATGGTATTGTCACCATGTTCATCTTCGAACCATTCTCCCCAAGACTCCCAAACCAGTGATTCCCACGAAGAAGAAAAAGTTGAAAAACCACCTGAATTGACGGATTTCTCAAATATACCTTTTGGTAATAACTTTCAGGGAAATTTAGAAGATGCTGACAAGTATCGATCAATAGTGTTGGATGAGCATACACATGATTTTGCATTTTGTCCAAGATATGAAATTTCCAGCGACTCGTCTTTTGCACATCCAAATGTGGAAGAAGAATGCGAGGAAAAAGTGGAAGCTTTCCCTCGATTAAAAAGACAATTAACTCTGTTTCATCAACTTGAAAGTAACGGAGGTCATGCCTCAACTGATAGGAATAATGAAGACAGCCATATTCCAGCATCTGCAACTGCTTCTTTAGAATTTCCGAAAATTCTGGTGGAAAATAAGACTGAAATGGAAGAAAGGAAAACGAACATCAACGTTATTGAGAAATGTTCTGTTGAAGTTTTCTCGTTAGATACAGAAAAAAGCTCCGATAGTGAGGAAGTTTTTATTAACGAAAAAAGTGTCGGTGAACAAATTACCGAAAACACTGGCGCCAAGGAAACAAATTCCTCCAGGTGCGGAAGAATCTTTCCATGCGCTGAAGACCTTTGTTTGGATGGGATGCATACAGATAACATGAAATTAAAGAAAATTCTGAATCCCTCAGAACATGAGACTACTGTAGAAAAAGTTCCAAACAAAATCCTCTTTGATTTAAACCGGGCAATAAGGATTCCATTTCTCAAAAGTCCCATTGCAAATAAAAGGCTGGTCACATCAAAGAATTTTCTGCGTTCGTTAAATCAGTCGAACACCAGCATGTCTCAGCAAACGTCATATTCCTCTGAACGGCATAGAAAGTTCTCCCGATCTAGAAATACTTGCCATACAGCCAAAAAGAGCATGAAGATGAAAAATGCAAGACAGTACAGTAAGAGAAGTAAATGTAAGCACCCACAGTCAGAAGAAAAACCATCAGATGTTAATGACTTCATAAAACTGAGTTGGAAAAGACAATGGGTCGGACATGAGAACAACAGTGAATTACATCAAGCCATTGAAATTTCTCAGAAAAATGATTTGGCTTTATCGAACAATTCTGTCGAAAATTGCGATGAACAAGATGGCGAATGTGTTCCACAAGACATAAAACGATGTTCTGCGCCTTTTGAATTGGGACAAAGGGATAGTGCTTATGGCACACAGTCAAAAAGGACTTCAGATGGAATGAATGGATACTTTAAGTCTTCAAATACAACTTTCGAATTTCCATTGACTGAACAGAAAACAAGCAATGTTTTGGGTATTTTTGAAGACGAAAATGATATTGAATGTAGTCAAGTTGCTTTCGAGTCCTGGCAAAGGGATAGTGCTTACGGTACTCAATCGAAAAGGTTGTCAGATGGAATGAATGAATATCTTGAATCTCACTTTATATCACAGATTAACAATCACGGATTGACATTGATGAAACAAACTTGCAATGCTAGTAAAACTGCTGTTAGGTGTACAGAAGAACCTGATATACAAAGTACACCTTTTTCTCCCCAAAAAAGACCAGTAGAACATTTCCAGAGTAGAGTTGAGAGAGACAATGCAACAAATGTCTTGCAGATTGACCCCCTTTTTGCAAAAAAACTTGCTACATCTGGTTTTCCATTAGAAGCCCTGTCCCTGAAATTTAATTCAGAACATCATAAAACACAAAAAGGTTCGAAACAGTCTGAGAAGAAAGACCCTTCTAAGAGGTTTGTAATTGAACTTGAAATGAAGGCCAAATTAACCACATTGGATGACGAGTTTAAAGACTTGCACTACAGCTCATCTGGCGGAACTTCCGAAAGGACTCATACTGGTAACCGACCCACAACGCATATAATTACAGTAGACCCAGATTGTTATGAGAAACTTGCCGAAGCCCGATCTACCCTTGACTTACAGGGACTACTGCAACCCCCATATACACGATCAGTTATCACAGCAGACTCTTCATATCTAATGGAATTTTTAACTTGCCTGAAAAATGACAATCTTGAAAACCACTGTGGATTAGTCTTTAAAAACGAGGTCAGTACATGTAAATTATTTACAGTTATTGTAAGTTAATACCAAAGCGTGTAGAATAAGTGTGTTAAATATTTTCATATTACAAGTATGCAAGGTAAAGTGTAAAGATTTGTATTATTTGAAAATTTCTTATCCAGAATATTCAACAAGTCGTCAAGAGAAATGCAAAATTTAAAGTTGACCAGGAGTACAAAATTCTGCGAAAACTTGGTGCTGGTGGACATGGGACCGCTTATTTATGTACCTGCTTATGTAATAACAGGAATATTGGAAAACCTTTTGTTGTGAAAAAGGTATGATTTAATGCATTGATACTTCATAGAAAAAGGCATTAAACGTGTATGCATGTAAATCTATGTACTCTACTTTGAGACTTTGAACCATCATAAAGAAACAAGAATTCAATCACTAACTTGTAACCTCCTTTTGTGCAGTGAAAATGGAAACAAGAAAAAGCTAGACTCTTGAACTTTCTGATAAAAATGTAATATTTAAGCATAACGTTTTTGTGTTAGTGCCAACGTTTTGTACTAGATTTAAAAAAAAAATTTAGTAGTTTCAAGATGAAATTGTACTAAAATAAATACATCTTTTCAACATAGATTCAAAGAAATCGTTTTCATGAAGAAGAAATCACTATACCCTTTTATCATGGTGAGGAACATTCCCGGATGTTAGACGTGTACGGAATAGTGTTAGAGGGTGATGAAGTCTCAGTCCTGATGCAATATGCAGAAGGTTAGCTAGAAGTAAAACTAAATGTAGCCAATATATCTTAAATAATTTTACTTTCTAGTTGTTGCATTGGTATAAATAAAATGATATGATCTGATACCTGTTCCAATGCAAATGAAGAAAATAACTATAAAAAACACTGTTAAGGTAAATGTTAAAACCCTGCTAAACACGAAAACTTCTTTACTTTTTAATAAAGGTGGTACTTTAAAAGAATGCAGAACTTCACCAGAAAGAAATATCCAGCATGTAATTGCAGCTCTGTACAGAGTCTTGCAGAACGTGCTTGAGGTCCATCGCCTTGGAATTGCTCATTTTGACATTAAAGGTGACATTTAAAGATGTTTCTCATTTTTTTTAAAGCAAAGCTACTGTGAAACTACTTACTTTCAAGGGGGCTACTTTGCGTTGTTTGCAAAATATGGAGAGACCAACGAATTCATGTCCACCGCAAAATATAACATTCCATATGCATTACTTCTTAGCATTCACCAACCACAAAATCAAATTTCCACAAACTAATATTTTCCTTTTAAACCCCAAAAGTTGAACTTATGAACATGCATGATTTTACAAGTACCGTATTCTTAAAGCAAATTATTTTGCTCTGCTCCTTTTATTTTTGTATTGTTTTATGGACTTTTGATCTTGAATACTGTTTGTTATTTCCATATGTTTTATTCAATAAATATGCGTTTTCTGTATTTTAGAGGACAACATCGTCTTCACGTTGAGGGGAGAACCCACCTCGGCTAGATTGATAGACTGGGGATCCTCCAAAGTCATCCATCAGACCAATCAAAAATACAGCAGTGAGAATGTTTTATCTTATATCATAACACACTGCTTGTTCAGGTAAATATATACTACATTTACAGAGAAGAAAACAATACTATTAGAATGCAAGGAGTTATAAAAATTATTATCTTACATGTAATGTACTACGACATCAGCAATGAAATATTGTGTGATATGTACTAATATTTGTTCTAAATGTGATGACTACAGTTAGGTATGTATCTACCAATGTTAATTGGTCAGAAGCGATATATCCTATTTTGTAGATGGTACCAAGCGGTTTTATCCACCGGAAATGCTACAAGACTGGAATGAATGTGAACTTGACCTAGAGAAGCATGATGTTTGGACAGTGGCCTGTGCTTTTCTTTCAAACATCAATGGTTCCTTTGTGTTTGATGACCTGTGGAAAAGATGTGAGGATCGGCAGCCAATGTATAAACAGGTACGAATCGTATGTATCTATGGAACGAGTCGTATCTATATATTGTAGGAATCGTAGGTAACTATGGAAGGAGTCCTATGTATCTATGGTACGAATCGTTTGCATCTATGGTACAAATAGTATGTATCTATGCTACGAATCGTATGTTTCTATGGTATGAATCTTATGTATCTATGACACGAGTCGTATGAAAGACAAATACATTGAAATATATATTTTAAATTTGCATGATATGTTATTTATCATATCTACATTGGTATAGTTACATTAAAACCTGATATTGGTACTTGTAGGGCTTGTTAAGCACGCATGTTGTCTATGAAGAGCTCCTGAAAGGGAAACTTCCACCAGGTGATCTGCTCCTTCAGCTGACAGATCTGTTCATGTGGATGTTGGATCCGGATGTGACGACACGTGCTAGTGTTTCTGACGCTTTAAGTCATCCAGTATTCCACTGTAAGATACACATTATTCTACTTGATTGATTTCAAGAATGGTTTTATAATGTGTAATTTAAATAATTATAACATTGTTTAATATAATAATTATTTTATGGGATACATGTAATTCAGCAACCTCTTTAGCTATTTGTCCATTTTTTATCCCATAGGCTGTATATACGAAGCGACTGCCATGAATGGACTATGTGAGGAAAGCAGTGGTATGATGATTCTTTAATCTTTATCAGTGTTTCAAATTGTTATATAGATTAAAAAAACTTCCTACATGAAGTTTAAAATATCATATTAAGATGAAATGTTTTAAATTTAAATGACAATACGAAGAATTTAAATTTGAAGCTTTTGTTGTTTTAATAAAAACGTTTTAAATTATTTAATTATTTTTGTTTGAAAAATAATAAGAAGCACGAATTCCTGAAACCTTTATTTAATGGAAGTGGGATTTTTGTAGAATATAAAAATGCTGTATTCTTCAAAATCAAAGGATAAGTTTACTGAATCTGTCAATAATCTTTTATACAAGTCTTTCATTTTCTCTTTACATGTACTTTAATTTTTTCACTGTTAAAGCTTGCATATGAATAAATTTTTATGCCTAACACTTTCATCTGCAATTGCAAATAGATAAGTTGTACAAATATACGTTTTCATATTAATTATATCTATCTTTGGTGGATGTACGAAATAATAGCCCCATATTTTATATGACATATTTTCTTCATATATTTCAATCCCAATAAATGTTTTTAAATACGTTAATTGAATATGCGCCAATATTAATTTAAAGTTCTACTTGTCAAAACATTGTTTTTTGCATTCAGTTCACATAAGTAGAGCAGCATATTTTATTTAACAATTTAATTACTTTAAGTATTCTTCCTAAATATCGTATCTTTCTACTGTTTTTTTTCGATTTTTCATAAGAAAAATAAGAAATCTTCAATAGTGACTGTCAGTAAATAAGAAAAAAAACTGGTAATTGTTGAGTTTCAAGAAATGCTTAATATCTTTGTGTACAAACCCATTTTAAAAACCCTTTTAATGCATATACTTATTGAAGTCATATTTTTGGTTGATTTTATTCATGTTTTAAAGGTTTATTGAAGACCTATCTTTTCATTTATATTTAGGTTCCTCGGACACCAATTGCAGACCATTGGTCCGCCTTCTCGTCCACTATGATAAGAGTCCGATCTACATTAATCGTCTTCCAAGAGGTTATCCAGTCAAACAACTAGTCAGAGATGCTAGATTCAGAGAAAAGGTAAAGTGAAACTAATACTGGTATGATATACCAAATCCTATTATTTCTTTTCCTGATTTTTTTATAACAAGAGACGCATTTCCAAAACTTTATGTTCCGCATTTCTCCTTACGAGTTTGTACGACAACTAATTACTAGTATTTCATGAAAACTTAGAAACCAGACAACAGCAAAATGACTTATTTTAGCAAAAAAACATATTTATATATTACATTGTTAAATTTCTTCTTAAGGTATGTCACTCGTGAAATTTGTTAAATTAAGGATTTATGGAGAAGTATATTTTGGATAAGTACACGTAAAGAATGACTAAAAAACGCAGAGAAACTAGGGGGTTAGTGTGCATCTAACTGATCAACGGTACGATGAAGTTCACCTTTTTGCACTTAAAATTTAACTCTTTGGTCAATTACTTAAACCTAAATTATATTTTATCAGATGTAACCATGGCAAGAAATATAATCTTATTTTACGTAAAATATTTTGAAAAATATTTATCATTGAAAAAATCTTGCAAATTATTGTGTGACCTTTCTGCACTAAAAAGTAACATGTTTTATGGTATTAAAAAGTTAAAAAACATTTTCTTAAATCAAGCTTTTGACGACTTAAGTGTTGATCAGTCACAAGTATTGAGTACTTTAAAATAGTGAAAGAAAAAGTTGGGATCAGTGATGTTAATTTTGAAATATTGGTCAAAATATGTGATTTTCAGGCAAAAAATGGTGTAAATTTTATATTGACTTATTTGACATATCTTCATTTTTTGGCAATGTTTGTTGAAGGAAGGTGTTAAACTTGTTCTAAAAATATAAATTAAGACCTAAATTAAATATTCCTAGCAATATCATAATGGAAAATATTCTCCAAGTAAAAGTATGTGAGGCTAAATTTCCAAGATATTAAATTTGATAAATGTGCAGATTTGCAGAATTATCTGCTAAATATCCTTCCACCACAAAAAATAGTCCCTCGCAAATCTTGCTTCTTTGTAGCTTTCTGAGCAGTTTTTTCGTCGAATGTTAAAAATATTAACATTGTTGAAATTTAATATGTTATAAAAATTGAATTGTCATAAATAGTTTTGAAGTAAGAGGTTCTGCGTGAATTTTTCCAAAAAGCTGACGAGTGTTTAGGATAATAAATATCGGGGAGGGAGGTAACTGGAGGTTTGTCTATCTACTCTCGCTATGCTTTGATCAGTTTTATATTTTTCAGATTGAGTCACGTGTTCCACAGGTAGAGAGACGTCATGGCTACTGCCTCCTGAGAAACAAGAAAAATGTTTTCTCTATAGATAGCGACTGTTTCCTGGAACTCAGACCAGTATGAATAAAAAAAACATGAGTCATGTCCTTTTCTGAGGCAATCAATTGTCCACTGGCTGTGTTCAAGAGATTTCAATCAATACTGACGAAGAGAAAGTTTTTAATGTTTTCATTTGTTGAAATATATGTAAATTCATTTGATAAATGTCAATATATTGTTATATTTATTTATTGTAGTTTATGGAAAATACGACGTCAAGTTTTGTAGTTTTATTTTGAATTTGATGAGACGCAATTTAAAAAGTCTTGCTTTTTATAATGAATTTTGAATTTGCTTAGAAAAGGAAATAACTAAGTTATCTAGATTGATGCTTTGATTTTTTTCTGAGTGTGTGTGTGTGTTGATCTGTTTATTGGTGAGATATTTTTTTCCTGAAAAGGAAATTTTAAAACAAAATGAATCTAGATCTGCGCTTTGATTTTATCCAGTGTGTATGTGTGTCAATCTGTTACATATGATAAAATAAGCATGCTCTGTGTATTTTATAATTGTATAATAATGAATCAAAATAGTATGTAAGCAAAATTATTGGTGTGAAATATTTTTATTTTGACTAGTAAAAGGAAATTTCAAATCAAAATGAATCTCAATCTGCGCATTGATTTATTTTTCGAGTGTGTGTATTTCATAATATGTTACTTAGTACAAAATAAGCATGCTCTGTGTATTACATATAATTGTACAATTGTATAATGCATGTAAAATATACTGTAATTATGCAGATTATATCAAGTTCTTGGTGCTTTTTGATGAAATAAATACATGCTTACATTAATTTTTTTATCATTTGTATATGTATATATACACCAGTGTATATCATCATTTGTAAAACAGAGAGGTTCGATAATTCTTAAAATTTATTGTACGAGGGTCATTCAAAAAGTTCTTAGACTTTTGTCCTAACTTTTAAGCTCATCTGAGCCGAATTGTTCAAATCATGACCCCCGGGGGAAGGGCGGGGCCACTATGGGGAATCAAAGTTTTACATAGGAATATATAGGAAAAATCTTTGAAAACCTTCTCAAGAACCACTGGGCCAGAAAAGCTGAAACTTATATGGAAGCATCCTGGGGTAGTGTAGATTCTAAATTGTTGAAATCATGACCCCCAGGGGAAAGGTGGGTACACAATGGGGAATCAAAGTTTTACATAGAAATACATAGGAAAAATCTTTGAAAATCTTCTTCTCAAGAACCACTGGGCCAGAAAAGCTGAAACTTATGTGGAAGCATCCTGGGGTAGTGTAGATTCTAAATTGTTCAAATCATGACCCCCGGGGGATCATGACCCCCGGGGGAAGGGTGGGGCCACAATGGGGAATCAAAGTTTTGCATAGAAATATATAGGAAAAATTTTTAAAATCTTCTTCTAAAGAATATACTGGGCCAGAAAAGCTGAAACTTTTGAAAGCATCCTGGGGTAGTGTCAGTTTTAAATTTGTTCAAATCATGACCCACAGATGAAGAGGCGGCTACTGCCACAATGGGGAATCAAAGTTTTACATAGAAATTTATAGGAAAAATCTTTGAAAATCTTCTTCTCAAGAACCACTGGGCCAGTAAGGCTAAAACTTAAGTGGAAGCATCCTGGTATAGTGTAGATTCTAAATTTTTCAAATCATGACCCCCGGGGGAAGGGTGGGGCCACAATGGGGAATCAAAGTTTTACATAGAAATATATAGGAAAAATCTTTGAAAATTTTATTGTTATAGAACCACTGGGCCAGTAATGAAACTTAATGGAAGCATCCTGGTATAGTGTAGATTTTATTTTTCAAATCATGACCAATTTAAAAAGGGTGCTTTTTACAATGGGGAATCAAAGTTTTCATAGAAATGTATAGGAAAAATCTTTGAAAATTTCTTCCTGAAAAGAACCACTGGGCCAACAAAATGAAACTTATGTGCACATTGATTTTATCCTGTGTGTATGTGTGTCAAAATGTCTAATATGATCAAATGGGTGTATAATGCATTATGTATTACAAAGGTATCTGTAAAAAAATTATGGTCAAATATTTTTATTTTGAGCGATGTGGCCAATGGGCCTCTTGTTTTGAATGGAGAAGACGCTACAAACCGTGTTTGAAATTAAGAAAATTAATATGATTTTGACAAACTATCTTAACGTTGTCTTTGACCTTACAATGTTGGTTAACCATACTCCGTGGTAACAAAACATGTTGGTTTAAATTTTGTTAGCTAACATGAGTTCTATTTGATCAAATGGAATGAAACTTCACACTTCGACTTTTAGTCATTTATGTGTGTACATTCAATCATTTTTAACACAGAGGGGCTCTTGACTATATTTATTGTATCTATATCAATGGATGGAGTATAAGCGATTGTAAAGGTCATTAATTAACAAAAGCCACTTGACCTTAATAAATCAAGATACGCCCTTGTGTGCCTGGGGAAAATGATTCAGCTATTGAAACATTCAATGTAAATTGTGAAGATATATCGAAATATGGCCGATCTCAAAAACGTCTCTTGAACAATACAAATCTGTGAAAGGGGCTTAAAAGTTCCATAGGTGGGGTCAAAAACTTAACAAAATAAAAAAAAAAAAAATTATTAAAAATGGAGTTGAAAAAATCCAATATATCTTGACAATAAGATGCATAAAAGAAGGGTAATATAATATTTGGATGTCATGGTACGCCAACAGCAACGTTAATAATTTGAAACTCACCAGTCTGAGGAACAGACTTCGTACTTCATGAATTGAAACTTTTCTGACGTAATCTGATTATCATGTCTGTTTTTAGCAATTGAATAACCCCCTTAAAACATACGCATTTATAGGTATATACATTGCATAAACCTTGAAAGTTTTCGTGATTTGAATAATTCCTATTTAATAATAATTTTTTTTTAAATGTATTAGATACACATATATTTTTTTTCTTTAACAATATGCCATAATGCGACTTTTAAAATCAATACACTAATAGACACTAACCTGAACTGACGCTTTCGTTACAACCATTCTTGTCCGACATTCACAGTCCCCACATCATTTGTAAAACGGAGAGGTACAGTTCAAAAATCTGATTTTATGAAAGTAATTTATCCCCTGAAATCAACTTTGTATTCATTTTATCACACAAAATCCTGACTAATGATGCTATTTATTAAGCTACACGTCATGCAAAATACCAAAAATAGAACTGCGTAATTTTCCCGTTCTATACGAGAAACTTAATAACATGATTTGGCAAGAGTCCATGACATAAGTAAGGGTTACATAATTAATTCTTGTATCACGTATACAGTAATATATGTACATATTATATAATTTTGCTGCTTTCTTTTTCAAAATTAAAAATCTTTTGTAAATATTTAAAATAAATTCATACACAAGTGTCATGCTCACAAACATAAAAACCTGCTTTTAATCTTACTCAAAAATATGTTTTACTATTAGGGACATTGAGTAGGAAGGGAAGAATTCGTGCCAGCACTTACCTCGGTTTATACGAACCGGTCGACGTCTAAACTTCCCACAATGGGAATCGAACCCGCGATTCTATAAAGCCCCGCGTTTCTTTAAAGCAGTGGGTCTTACCACTGCCCTATTCGGGCGCCTACTTATACGTAGAAAAATATTTTTACTCTAGCTTTAATTTACTTTAACTTCAAAATAAGAGCATGATCACTGGTAATTTATTTTATTATTTTTCTGAATTGTTCCAACTATCTGATTGGCTCAAACTGGATCACATGATCAAGTATAAAAACTGTTACAGACTCGACGTTTCTATTTTAAAAATTTATAAACCTGCTGTTTCTACTTCTGTGAAGCAACAATAGTGCTGACGTCACAATAGTCATTATAGACTTGATGTTTCTAAAACAGTTACTGCAGCTGGTTTTCATTACTGTGACGTCATAATGCAATGACATAACAATGCCTTGGATGAGAAAAATTCCAGAAAGAAGGAAAACTAACTGATAAAAAATAATAAAACAATTGTATGTACAATCCCTCGATATATAGATTAGAGAAAGCATATCGACCTCGCACTTCGTGCTTGCTTGACCTCATCAAAAGGCTATAATTGTATATTAAAGTTCACTTTTTCCCACTGAGTAGCAAGAAAAATCCAACAAAAATCCAGAAATCTTGAAACTACAGATGTACCTATACTATTAGAAATAGTCAATTTAAGCGTCAGTGCACGCTCTTTTAATGACGAGAGTGAACCTTTTTTAAAAGAAGCATATTGCATTGAAAAACACGGATAAAAAAGAGCATTATTTTATTTACATACAAGCAAAATGTATTGGACAATACAGCATAAGGAAAAACGTGAAATTGAAAGATAAGATATCATGTGCTCTATTTTTTCCTCAGTAGTGGTACTTAAAATTTGAACAAAAATCGATAAATTGATAAGTTTTAAGGCTGTTTGAATTTTGAAACAGGAAGAATAACCAGTGTTAAGTAAGTAATACAGCTCGTGAAAGAGTATGAAAATTTTAAATTTCAATATTTATATTTTTTTAAATACTGTAGAAAATTGTAATTGGAACATGAAACAAATGTAACCTACTAATAGCTCAAAAAAATAAAATATGCAGTATAACTGTTATGTCAATGTGCTTAACCAGCGAAAACAATTCAAAAGATGTATATCTTCTTGTGTTTATTACATAATATATTTAAAGAACTGCATTGTTTGATTTTCTTATTTTTAATTTTTACCTGTGGACTTTTTCATTAATAACAAAAATCATTAATATTATGCCTTTAAATTTTGTGTAAAGTCAATATATACTGAAAGGAAAAAGAAACGCAGGGTAGCATAATTTTCGATAAAAATTTGACCACATGACCGAAAATTACGAAAATTGGTCGGAAGGGAAATTTAGTTACTCTGCATCAAAATCAGTATTCAGAATTACTCAACCGTAAAATCTATGACGTCATGTAGGGAAAACGCTAAAAAGCCCAAAACACGTGCAATTTGATAACGACGAGTTTGTCAACAAATCTTGTTGCATTATTTGATGCATATGAGGTATGCACATCGTTTTTCAATATTAAGACACATTATGAATTTATTGCAATCTTGGCACAGTTTACGGAAGTTCAATTGGGTCTTGTTTTCGAATTGCCTAATTAATGAAAAAGGCAACAACGGTTTACTAAGTAGTCTCTTGTAAATTTTCCCCCATAAAACTTTTTACCCGTTGTCAGAGAGGGTCTGGAATGGTTTTCAATCAACCGTGACGATGACGATAACGCGAAACAGAGCCATGTTAGGAGTGGGTTATTCGTCCTGCCATCTCTTAAATCGCCACCTTACTACCACAAAAATAGCCATTTATAGAGTAGACGATTATAATCATTATATTCATACGACATTTGAAAGAAAACAATTCCACAATTTGGTTTTTTGAGCCAGTCAACTTACGGTTGTATTCCTCTCACTGGCGCATGCGCGCGCCGTTTGACTTAGTTTACCCATGCTAAATATAGCCAGGGTTTGAAAGATAAACACTCTGATGAAATTCAATGCAAAGGAGAAACAAGACTCTGACAAATGCAAGAGATAGACATTGAAGAGAATGAGAGTTTTCGATTTTCACTTTTGGGGGGTATCGTCATTTGAGCTTCAATAACTAGTGAATAATTAGACAAAATCATATGAGAACTTGGTTATATCTTTTTGAAAGATGATTTTAAAAGGTAGATAGGAAAACTAAAAAGTATTTTAAGAAAAACAAATTTAATTCACCTCAAAAGTTTACCCTGCGTTTCTTTTTCCTTTCAGTATATGTAAACACAAAATACAAATTGCTAGAGAGATATCTTGATTCAGTTTATCCATGCAAACTACAATTATCCATATTGTTTCATTTTTAGTATGGCAAGAGAAACTTGTTAAAATAAAATCATCGAAATCTTAAGAACCCAAGGATTTCAACTTACATATGGTCAGACTTTTTGAAATACTGAAATCAAAATATAACACTTTTCTAGATATTATTAATAATTTGTTCAATTTGTACGTTATTTGATACATGTACTTCGATTTTCATTTTTATTTGCTTCTTGTGTTCTATTTGTTTGGAGATTTTTTAAAAATCATTTGACTCTTTTGAGGTTTTTTCTTTGATCCTCGCGATCAATACGATTGATGTATTGCTGATCCAACCTTTGGTTATTATTTGGTCATGACCCGACAGGATTTATGATATCAGTCGTTTTGTTATCTTCAAAGTTCCCTTCCATATCTACATTTATCGATC